>NW_006408552.1:19911297-19957957 GCF_000296735.1 Chrysochloris asiatica | reverse complement strand
CTTTCAAGAGGGAACCTAGAGCTAGGGGGCATGGAGGAAGGCAGAATCACCAGTGAGTACTATCCAATTTGTCTAGGTGGAGCTGATGAAATTAAATACAGTTGGGTTACGTGCGATACTGTAGTGAACAATGGTTATCAAGACAGATTGTGAGTGTTGGAAATGCAAGTAGATGCTTTGTAGCAAGGAAGGGAGTGATTATTTCTCCAATCTAGGAGCGGAGGTCTCTGGAACCACCAACGGATAAGAGCCGAGAACGGGACCCCACCCAGAGAACCGGGGATGCCTGAGATGGAGACAGAGATGATGACATGGAGGGATGAAGCGTCTGGGGATTTTGGATCCAGAGAGGGACAGGAACTGTGGGCCGAAGACTGAGGGGGGAGGAGGGAGGGTAGAGTACCGGCTTCTAGGATATGCCCTTTGGTCGGAAGACTATGCATGGAGGGGATTGGAACCATGGCAATGTTATGATATACGATGGAATGAATATGGAACTGAGGTTCTCTCATGTAAACTATCATATAATTCACAATAAAACATTTTAAAAAAAGTTATTGTACTTACTTTTATTCTGCAACTGCATTTTTTTTTTTTTCCTTTTCATCCAAGGGTATGTTCTGGTTGCTATAGTTTACGCATTTATTTTCAGTGCTTGCTTCCACTGTATGACAAAAAATAAACAAAGTGGGTTTTCTTCACCCATATTGCCCCAAACCAATCGTAATCATAATCCACTACTGTGGAATCGATTCTAACTCATAGTGACCCTGCAGGAGAAAGTAGAAGTACCCCCCAGAAATTGGCAGCCACCACAAAGCAATGCATACATGATAGCAGGACAATGAAAAAGGAAGGAGGAAGAAAATTTGAATCATGGTGTTGGAGAAGAATATTGAATATACTGTAGCTTGCCAGAAGAACAAACAAGCTAATCAGTCTCCGAAGATGTATAACCGGAACGTGCATTAGAAGCAAGCATGGCGAGACGTCAGCTCGCTGATTTCAGACATGTCTTCGGGAAAACCAGTCACTAGGACAGACATCCCATTTGCTAAAGTAGAAACCCACCAATGCAGAGTCTAATCTGATGTGTAGCACCCTGGTAGGGCAGGCTAGGACCGCCCCATGGAGTTTTGAGGCTGTCATCTTTACAGAAGCACACTGCCACATCTTTCTCTCTCAGAGCAGCTGGTGGTTTCAAGCCACCAACAGTTTGGTTAGAAACTGAGCTCTTTGACCACTGTGCCACCAGGGTTCCTTGTTTAGCCAAAGCCCCCCAATGGGGTTCTTGGAGCCAGGCCCAGTCCCACTTCCTGAAAGAGAAGGGGGAGCTGCATAGGGCTCACTGTCCCCTCGGACACAGGACGAGACCCTGTCTCTTGTGCCCCAGTGGTTTGAGGGGCAGCGGGGCTTGGCTAGCTGCTCCCTCGCTCAGGCACTTCACTCAAAAATGGTCAGTGAAGGCAAAGTGGGAGCCAGGACTGAAACCTTAAACCTGGTCTGGGGCTGGGATCTTAAACCCAGTCTGAGACTGGGACGTTAAACCGAGTCCAGGGCTGGGAACTTAAACCTAGTCCAGGGCTGGGACCTTAAACCTAGTCCAGGGCTGGATTGTTGAGCTCAGCCCAGGGTAAGTAGGCTCATCCTTGGCTCTGTGCAGATCTCAGACAAGTTTCCTGGTACCTTATGCATTTTTCATGTGAAGCAAATGGTTCCTTGAGAGTTCATTTTCCTGTATGGGGCCCACTCCTGGCACAGCAGCTACGAAACCATTGAAGTGCTCCAGCCCGGTATTAATAAATCATGAGGCAGAAACTGGTGAATGCTGAAAGCGGCACAAGATAGTTGTGTTCCTGCAGAAGCCGGTCTGCTGCAAGGAAGGGGGATGATGAGGCTTCGGGCACGATGTCCTGCTACCCACTCGGTCATGTGCATGCTGTGTGGCCTCAGCCGAGTGTCTGACCTCTCTGAACACAGCTCTCTTGTTCACTTGGGGGAGGTAGTGCCTGCCCACTGGTTCCTCTGACCCAGGGACAGAGTCCAGCCTCCTGTACAGATTCTGCACACTACTGTCGCCTTGGCAACTTGAAGTCAGCCATGGTGGGGAAAATGTGGTTGTTACTCAGTGTTGTCGAGTCAGTTCCAACTCATAGCGATCCTGCATAGGGTCTCCAAGGAGTGGCTGGTGGGTTTGAACTGCCGACCTTGTGGCTAGTGGTCCAGTGCTTGTCCTATAGTGGCACACCTTGACACCACAGACACTGGTCACCATCACAAAACAGTGTGCATGTGAGGAAAGAGGAAGAAGAATCAATGTATTTGAATCGTGGTGTTGGAGAAGAATATTGAATATACTGTGGCCTGCCAGAAGAACAAACAAGCTAATCAGTCTCCGAAGACGTATAACCGGAACGTGCATTAGAAGCAAGCATGGCGAGACGTCAGCTCGCTGATTTCAGACATGTCTTCAGGAAAACCAATCACTCGAGAAGGACATTCTGTTTGCTGAAGTAGAAACCCACCGCTGTGGAGTCTATTCTGGCACATAGTGACCCTGTGGGCAGGCTAGGACTGCCCCACGGAGTTTCCAAGGTTGTCATCTTTTTGGAAGCCTCATGCTTCTCCCTCAGGGCAGTTGGTGGGCTCAAACCACCAACCTTTCGGTTAGCAGCAGAGCACTTAACCACAGCACCACTTAACTACTGTAGTTGAGTCGGTGCCAACCCATAGGGTTTCCAAGGAGCAGCTGGTGAGCTTGAACCGCCAACCTTACAGTCTGGCGCATTAACCCACAGCGCCACACCAGGACTCCTATGAAAACAAGAAAACCCCTCAATAAGATGAGCTGATGTAGTAGCCACAGTAATGGACTCAGGCCATGAAGGTGGGACCACTGTGAGTAAGCAGCCGACTACAAAGCAACTGAGTAGCACAAGAATCAGCACTTTTTGGCCCAAAGAGCCTGTTGCAGGCAGTTTCTAGCACAGTGCTGAACTGACCGGGCTTGGACACTGTCTGCAGAGTGGACACCATACCCTTGTTCCACATACTGTCCTTCCAGTTCCACCAAGTGCTGGTCAGGTGGTGACCACAGCTGAAAGGCAGCGCTGGAATACAGAATCGGTCCTGAGAGTTGTTTTCCGTGAATAGAGTCAACATGAAGCTTCCTTTCCGTAGACTGAGGTCGACAGGCTGTCTTTCACTGAGCTTTACCTCACTCTGCTCCAATTTGCAAAAGTACTGCATTTTTTATAAACTGGGCATCTGTGGCAATGCTACATGGAGCAAGGCTCTCGACAACATTTTCTCGACCGCATGTGCTCACTGTGTATCTTAGTGCCCCATTTTCAAGAGTCCTTCCTACAATCGTCCAGCTTTTCTCGCCATGCTATTGCACACCTCACAGGCCTTGGCCTAGTGTCCACATCACGTTTATATGTACTGGGAAACCAAAGAACACAAATCACTCTATTGCAATATTGGTTTTATTGGCATGGTCTGGAAGCAAACCCGCAAGTTCTCTGAGTTGTGTTGGAGAGTCAAGAGAACACTAGCACCCTGGTCCCCATCATCCCTTGCTTCTGACCCTGTCAGACCCCTGACCATATTCTGTTCTCTTGGACCAAGACAGGGAGGCAGCAGTCAGCAAAGCCCTGACCAAAGGAGCTGAACATGCCCCTCTGGTCACACTGCTTTGCTCACAGTTTGGCTTGGCCAAGATGGCCAGCCCCCTGTTCCCTCAAACAAAAGGATCAGTGGGCTGAACAGCCTTGGCCGTCTCCCTGCCGGCCTCCCGACATGTCCCTGGCCCCACGTGTGAGCGCTGTGTGGCCGCTGAGGGAGGTTGGCGCCTGCCACCCCAGACTGGGCAGCCTTGCCTGGTCCCGTGGTCCCAGGAAGAAAGACTCAGCAAGGACCCAGGGCGGCTGCAGAATTGAAAAGAGAAGCAGCTGTGGGGGTGGAGGGGGCAGCTGGAGGCCTGGAGCTGGCTGCACTGGCAGGCCAGGGCAAGGGCCAGCATACTGGGAGACAGGGGGACTGGGACCCAGGGACCCCAGACTTGGGGTTGTAGACAAGAAGTTGGAGTGGGCTTGGTAGCCAAGGGCTGGAATCCTAAGGGCTGGGAGGTTGGGGACTGAGAGTCAGAGCTAGAACTTGGGGGCTGACAGCCAGAGGGTCTAAGGGGCATGGAGCCAGAGGGTTAGAAGGCAGAGTATTGGGGCCCTGGGGGCTGGGGAGCTAAGGGTCTGGGCCCTGGGAGCCACCAGGCTGTGGTCAGGATACTGGGGGGCCTCGACAGCACTTGGAACTGGGAGATGGGCTACAGGAGAGTGTGGAGGAAGCTCTGGTCAGCATCGCTGAAGGGCCCTGAAAAGCCAGTGTGACTAGATCGAATGAGCAGCAAGGGTCTTGGGTGCTGGTGTGCAGAATGAGCTGGGCAGCTAACACCCTATACATGCATTTCTCAAGGCTGCCCCCAGTGAGGTCTGAACCCCTGAGCCAGGCCTGCAGGTGGTCCAGGAGGTGGCAAAGCATAGGTCATATTCCAAGTAGCTGATGGAGGAGCGTAGACGGGGTCCTAGGATGCCAAGCTACATCTCCCTTCAGGGAAATGGGAATCTGGCAGTTGACCATGGATCATATAAAGAGTCTTTGTCTATTAAATGAGACCCCTAGCCTCCTTACAGGTAATGAGTTCCCTGTCTCTGGAGGTAAGCAAGCAGAGGCTGGTCAACCTGCTGTGGTGGACAACTGTGTTGTTTTCCAGCTATGCTTCCATTTCCCACTCTGCTAACATACTTCAGTTTTCCTCTGGAGAACCTCCAGCCTCAGTCTCACCCAATGGAGTTCATAGGGGTGACCCCTGACCAGCGTTGGTCCCAGACCACAGTGGCTGTGGTGAGCATGTGACTCATGCTAAGTTCAGAATAGATGGCATGCTCAGAAAGAAGCTGTTGGTAGATCTCTAGCTATAAAGTGGACAGACATGTGCTAAAAATAAAATAAAATAAATTTTAATAATAATAATAGTAAAAGAAAGAAAGAAAACAGCTCTGCAGAGCTAGGCAGGCTGCAGGCAGGGGTTGGGAAGGGTAGAGTTGCTGGATTGCTTTGGTCTGTGTGAGGAGATCCCCTAATCAAAAATGGGACCCAGCAGGAGGTTCCAAGAGACCAGGTCCTGATGTGCCTGGATCTAGCCATATCTGAAGTCATTAGCTGCACTGTTTAGTAAGAGCTGGTAAACGGTTCATTTGGGTGGAGCTAAAGAATCCTTGTTGATTCTCCCATGCCAAGGGCTCCCCCATGAATCCACCTCCCACAGGGAACCCATAGGTATTGTCTCAGTTAACTAGTGCTTTTCTAACAGAAATGCCACAAGGGATGGCTTCAACAAATGGAAATGTAGTCTTTTAGTCTAGGAGGTTAGAAGTGTGAATTCAGGGCATCAGCTCCAGGGGAGGGTCCCGGTCTCCTTTGAACATTCGTGGACCCAGTGCTCCATGGAGATCTCCAGGTGTCTTGGCATCAATCTTCCCTTGGGTCTAGGAGGTTCTTAGCACCAGTACCACACTCCACTCGTCTTTCTCGGTGGCAGTAGGTCTCTGTGGTTTCTGTTCACTTGTTGAATTCCTTTCGTATCTCAGAAGAGATGGACTCAGTCTAACCCTGTAGATTACATCCTGTCCCTTGAGCATCGCAGAACAAAGCATTGCCAACACAGAGGAGCGTTACATCACATCACAAAAAGGAGGAGAATTGCATCATATTGAGAATCATGGCTAGCCAAGTCGACACAACACAGGGAGGTGCAGAACGTTTGTGGAAAAAATCTGTTCTCTTTTCATTCCATTGTTCCATGAACTGTTGAAGTCCCCTGATATTTTTAGGGCACACAATTTAAACCATGACAGATACAAATTTCCTTTCCATCACAGAAGGGGCCCTTCCTCTCTCCTGTTCTGACAACCAGAGAGAGGCATCGGGGGAGAGAGAGTCACACCAGACCTGGGCTCAAACTGTACTGGTCATCCAGCTGTGTGGCCTATGCAAGCCATGGAACCCTTCTGAGTCTCCTTGGTCACAACACCAGGATGGTATGTCTGCATCCAGTATGCCAGACACACAAGTCCCCTCACTGCCTGCTCTTGGGCAAGTGCAGCTTGGAGGAACCCCAGAGGGTCTCTGGACCAGAAGTTCCCTTCACTGTCTGCCCAACTCTGTCCCATGATCTGTGCCCTGTTCTCTGGGCCAGGAAACAACGAGCTGGTGTTATTCTAAGTGACTCTAAAGCCCACCAGGAAAAGCCGAGAGTGGACACCTTCCCAAGGTTCCCTGGACTCTGAGCTCAATCCAGGAGGGAGGGGAGGGGAGAGGAAGAAGAAAGGAGAGAGAGAGGAAGGGAAAAAGAAGAGAGGGGGAGGGAATGGGGAGAAATTAAGAAGGGAGTGGACACTGTCCTGGCTCACAGGGGTTGGCCCGGGCCCGCTCTTGGGTGAAATATGAGTCTTTCTTCTTCACTTGGGTCACCCTGTCCTGGGTGCATCAATCATGGTCATTTGTGCCTCCAAACGATTGATGCCCTGGGTCAACCTCAGGTCAGTGGCCATGATCCATGAGGGTAGGCTTGGTCCCCTCTGGGTGGGCACCTAGGGGAGAGAGTTCTTTTGTGGGGCCAGGTGTGCTGAAGCATGTGGGCATCTGGGGAAACCCTGAGGGAGTGGTGGGGTGCAGAAGGTGAGGCCCAGGCTTGGATATAAACCCTGAGGCTCCATATCTGGCTCAAGTGACAGACCAACCCTGAGAAGAGTTAAGAGGTTCCAACTTCACTGGCTGGGACCCCAAAGGCAGAGGCCCCCCATCTGGGAGCAGAGTGGACCCTGCCCCCAGGAGAGGCCCCCAGCACAGACCCTTGACGCTGGGTTACATATTTCTGGGTCCATGCCCACACAGGCTCCAGGTACCCAGGCCTGCCACTGCTCCCAGCCAAGGGGCTGAGGTGGGGGACAGAGAGCATCTGACTCTGCAGTGTAGAGGAGAGACACCCCCCTAGGGTGCCATGGGAAGAGGCTGACCCTCTACCCACATTGGAAGTCCACCTGGTACATGTGACATGGGGACATGTCACTTACATACTGTGCACCCCGAGGCTGCAGAGGGACAGGTATAGCTCTGTGCTCCAGGACACATATGGAATGTTCTCTTATTCTATGTAAGATTCTAGCCACCCCTGCACTGACCCTGGCACCCAGAGACCCTCACCAGTGTTTGCAGGTGAACCCTTCATTCTTCCTGGAGGGAGCCCCATGCAGAGACCCTCCAGACAAGATATTCTCATCTCAGAAGCCCCCCACCAAGGGTCACAATTTCCAATATCCCCATTATCTTTTTCTCTAGCCATTTTAATGCATATAAAGGAGCTATTGTGATGCAGTGGTTAAAGCCCTGGGTTGCTAACCAAAAGGATAGGTTTGAACCCAGCAGCAGCCACTCCTACGGGCCAAGATGAAGCAACTTGCTTCCAGCCCTGGAAACCCTCTGGGGCAGGTCTGCTCTGTCCTACAGGGTCACTGTGAGTTGGCATCAACTTGCCAGCAGAGGGTTTGGTTTTGGTTAAAATACAAATAGTAAAATATTTGCCATTTCAACTATTTTTTAATGCTCAGCTCAGTGACAACAATCCTACGTGACGTGACATTTGTGTAGCCATCATTACTATCTGTTTCCGAAAGTTCTTCCTTCATGGCCCCAAATACTCAATACTCCTCAGTTACCCCTAACTCCCCTGCCCGAGTCCAGGTGACCTCTGACCTACTTCTGTCTCTGTATTTGTCTGTTCTGTTGTTCATGATGTTATGTGCCATGGAGTCGGTTCCGACTCACAGCAACCCTGTGTAGGGTTTCTGAGGAGTGCCTGGTGAGTTTGAACTGCCGACCTTGAGGTTAACAGTCCAGTGCTTATCCTACAACGTCATACCAGGGTTCTGTGTCTGTCCTAAATGTTTCAGAAAACAGGCAGTCCTTGGGTTATGAATAAAATCAGTTCCTAACTGGATCTTAATTGAAGATAAAATGGAACAGAGGCAAAACAAGATGTAAAAAGTAACAGGGTGGAAGCAGGAAAAATGTTTTTACAGGGAGGAGCGTGTAATCATTGAGATGAAACAAAATGTATCATTAGTTGAAAGTAAAAATAAATAAAAAGTGAACAGAAGTAAATGCTGTTAGCTATTGGTGCATGGAGGGGATTGCAACCATGTAATTAAGCAGGGTCTATGATTTGTTGATTATAAAACTGATAATCTGCTATGTAAACCTTCACTCAAATCACAACAAAAAGTTCAAAATCAAAAAAGAAAAAGATTGAACAGATGTACAGAGCTATTCTTTAGCCCTACTCTAGTGCAAGAAAAAGAGGCCTGGTGAGCTGTAAAATCAGCGCCAAACTACAAACCATTCGGTCTGCTGTTCAATCCCACCAGCCACTCCGAGGAAGAAAAATGCTTTCTGCTCTTGTGATGATTTATAGCCTCAGAAGTCTTATACAGGTCTCTATGAGCAGGCTGTCTCTGTGGGATAAAGTACTGGACCATAAGGTCGGTTTGTACCACAAGGTTGGTGTTCAAATTCACCAACCGCTCCTTGGAAACCCTGTACAGGGTCACTATGAGTCGGAACTGACTCAACAGCACTTAACAACAACGAGTGGAAAGCAACTCCATGGCAATGGGTTTGGTTTTAGTGCAAAAAAAGGAGTCCTGCTCTCACCGTTGGTTAAGCGCTGGTGTACTAATGGCAAAGTCAGTGGTTCAAACCCACCAGCTGCTCCACGGGAGAAAGATGATGATATCGACTCTGTAAAGGTTTACAACCTCAGAAACCTAAGGAGCAGTTCTACCTGTCCGATAGGGTCTCCATGAGTCAGACTCGACTCCAAGACAACAGGACTGTTTGGAGGGCTTTAAAAGCAGCCCGTGAAATAAGTGAGAGTTCATAATGAAGAATTTATTAGGAGTAGGACAAATTTTACATCACATGATAGAGGGACGATACAGCATTTGGTTTGGGGTTGTCTGTATGTTGTATGCTCTCAACCCGGGGGCTGTCTATGAAGATCACATACTGTGATCTTCAGTGTCTGACTTCTCCATTCAGCATTTTGTTCTCAACGTTCATCCATGTCATATGTTGTCTGCACCAGGACTTTATTCCTCTTTTTTTAAAGTTTTTATTGTGAATTGAATGATAGTTTTCATGGTAGAACAACAACTTTACATTCATCATGCTGTATTTTGTTTCATTGCAATGATTACAATCACCTCCATGCATCATCATTGAACAGAATTTTTGCTTCCATTCCCTTTATGGGGTTGTTTTTGTGTTTTGTTTTTTTTTGTGGGGGGGCATGTACATCAAAGCACTCAGGAATATGCAACCATTCAAACAACCAAAGGGTATACCCCGCAAGCCTGCCCCCTGGCCATCAGCACACAGCCACTCTCCCTCCCTGAGTTCAGAGTCCCCAGCTGCTTCATCACCACGTCATCATTTTTGCCTCCATCTCAGGTGTCGCTGCTTCTCTGCATAGGATCCCATATGCCGCGCTTCACCCTTGATGGTCCTGTGTCCTCCGCTCCTGGACTGCAAGATCAACCACTCCCCTCCTTATGTTACAAAATATCTACCTTTACATTAGCAATACTCACAATCAGTCCTGATAGCAATTATTCACTATTGAACCACAAGAGTCTTATTTATCCCCATCTCCTTTCACCAGCCCCATCCAGACGGATTGGAAACCACTCAGTGGAGCTTCTACCTTACCCTACACCCTCTGGAATTAGGCTCCCTCTTGACACGTGTAAGCCAATCACTTCTTGCCTTTGTAGCCCTCCTCCCCCGCCCCCCCATTTTGGGTAACCAATGTCTAAGTTGCCCATCCCTGTCAACCCTGTGTACACAGAGGGTGGGAATGATCCTCACTGTAAAGATTTGTTCCCTCTTTAGAGCTATTACATCCATAAGTATAGGTCAAGTTCATCAAATTATAGCAGATTACTCTTTTTTTCCCTCTTCTTTCTTCCTCTAGTCGTGTTCTGATCATCCAGCCATTGAAGCCAGGTCAAGTGGGTACTATCTGTAAGTATGAGTGTTCTTGTGCATCTCCGTATCAACTGGATGCTTCACTCTCCTCACTAGTCCTCTGTGGCCCTGTTCCTGTTACTGGGCCCAGGAGTCCCCAGGTCTCGCCATACTGCTGGCCAGCCAGAGCTCAACCTAGGTTGACAGGAGTCTATTGAATGTGGTCAGACTTAGCTCACAACTTCATTGCTGTTTTTCCCCCACTTCCCCTTATCGGTAGACCAATGTGGTCCCCATCAAGACCACATGCCTGCTCGTGTATTTCCCTTGAGTCTCAGTCTTGGAAGGGGGTTTGCCCTGAGGGGACCCGACCACTTGCCTTGATGGCTCCTGGGGGAACTTGTTCTTGTAGTAGTCAGTCAGACTGCCATTATTGTTTTTATTTTTTCCTGCTGGTTTTTCTTTCAAGAAGTATCTTCTGTTCTTCTAGTTGCTCCAGGCTGGTCTGCTTGTCCTTTCAAGTGGAAATTTCCCACCTCAGAAGATTCTGGATGAAGTTTAGGATTCCACCTATGGTCTTAGCAATGCAGAGGCTCCACAGGAAGCCTCCCTCACTGTGCAAGTTCTAGCCCCATTTTAGGTATTCCAATAAGGATCTCTGGTAGCACAGTGGTTATGAATTGGGCTGCGAACCTTAAGGTCAACAGTTCGAAACTACCAGATGTTCCGGGGGAGAAGGATGAGGCTTTCTGCTCCCATAAAGATTTACAGGCTCAGAAACCCTGTACAGGGTCGCTGTGAGTTGGTTCTGACTCCATGGCACATCCCCACCACCACCACCAATCAGTTATAGGTTGAAGACAGACTTACAAGCTTTCTATGGTGATGTTTCTGGCTATTCCTTTCTTTCCCCCTCCAGTGTCTATTTTATAATGGTAGGCAAGGGAAAGCAAGATTCAAAAGACAGCCAAGCATCTTAACATTATTTCCCCTTTTTTACCCATTCAAACCATGCCTCAATCCCTGTATCCCAGAGCCCTGTTATTCCAAGGTTGAGCATACATCACTATTTACCTCTGTCCCACTTAGTCCATGTAAACCTGCCTAAATGTTCTCCCATCTGCCTTGTTCTTCCATTTCCCTCCCCTTTCTTGAGCATTGCACCCCCCAGCACCCAAACTATCTTGTGTCTGTACTCTGCCCTGTGTTCCACCTTCCCCTTCCTCCCCTCGTCTCACCCCCTACACCCTGGTAACCAAGAAAGAATTTTTTCCCCTTTTAATGTGGGTATTTTTTCTTGAGCTTTTACAATAATGGTCCTATGCAGTATTTCTCCTTTTGTGACTGAATAATTTCACTCAGCATAATGTCCTCAAGGTTCATCCATGCTATGTGGTGGCTTGCAGCTCCCTTGTTATTCTTCAAGGTAGCATAATATTCCATTGTGTGTACGTACCACAGTTTGTTTATCCATTTTTCCATTGAGAGCACTTACGCTGTCTCCATCTTTTTGCTATTGTAAATAGTGCTGCTGTGAACATGGGTGTGCTTATTCATATCTCTTTAAGGCTGAGTAATACTCCACTGTGTGGGTGGACCACATTTTGTTTATCCATCATCTGCTGATGGACATTTGAGTTGTGTCCACCTTTTGACCATTGTGTTTTCATTTAAACAGATTTCCAGACTTCTTCCTCCCCATCCCATCTCCTTTCAAAATAATTATGCTCACCTCTCTGCCTCCCTCCTTCTTTGGCTGAGATGGCAAATTTCCTGAATGGAAAATCCAAAGTCCCCTGGGAGTCCATTTGGTGACCTGTCTGAATTCAAACCCCCCTCCCTGCCCCCTTTCTCACTCTCAAGTTGCTCTCTTTGTGCAAATTGTTCATTGCTATATCAAACTTACTTCTTGGGGTTGTTAGAATTGAATAAGTCTTTGCATCCTACTGTAGTACTGTACAATAAGCATGGGAACCTCAAGGTCATCAGTTCAAACCCACTGCCACTCCCAGGAAACTCTATACAGAGTCATTTTGCGTTTGAACCAACTTGATGGCACTTAACAAAACATGTAAGCAAAAGTTGGACAAGGAATAAAGAAGATTGCAGAAAAATCAATGCCTCTGAATTATGGTGTTGGAGAAGAAAATTGAAAGCACGAGAACTGCCAGAAAAAATGAACAAATTTGTTTGGGAAGAAGTATGGAGTTCTGAAGTACGGACTGCAAGGTAGATTTGAACCGCAAAATGAGTGATTCAAACCCACCAGCCACTCCTAGGAAACCCTGTACAGGGTCGCAATGCGTCCGAACTGACTTGATGGTATTTAACAACAACAGCTAGGCTGTTCCTTAGAAGCGAAGATGGAGAGACTTTATCTCTTGCATGTTGGGTGTGTTGTCAGGAAGGGCCAGTCTCTGAAGAAGGACATTATGCTCAGTTAAGTGGAAGGTCAATGAAAAAGGGATGGATTGGCACCATGACAAAAACAAGGGGCTCAACCATAACAACAATTGTGAGGAAGGCACAGGACCAGGCAGTGTTTCATTCTGTTGTGCATAGGGCCACTATGAGTGAAAACCAACAGCATGGCAGTTAACAACAATAAAACACAGTCTAGGGGCTTCATTGTCCGCTACTGCTATTCTTAATCATTATTATCATCATTGTCATCTAACAAAAGAAACCCCAAGCCCAAGGCCTGCTTCTAAGCTCCTCTTCCATACTTCAAACCCTAAAACATCTTCAATGACTGGAAACAGAAAAGGCGCTGGTCTTTGGGAGTCAGGGCAAGCTGTCAGTGTGGAAAAGAAATCGAATGCTCAAGGACTTCAAAGCTTCCGGCAGCTCTTCAGTGCTCTGCTGTGCGTTCCTGGTCAGGCTGACCCCACCTCTTCCAAGAAAGACCTGGGGCAAAGGAAGTGTTTGCGATTGGAGACGAGGGCTATCAGCCAGCTCAGGAAGACTATCTGGGACTGAGGTCCCCCCACCCCACCCCACCCCCACACACACACAGAGCATGGAGCAGGGAGGGGAGAGGTGCTACAGTGTGCTCTGGGACTCAGGGGCCGGTGGGGAGGGCCACAGAGTGCTAGCTCTCTGTCTAATGAATGGATTTGAGGCTGCAGGGGCCCCCATGATCTCCAGTGACATGTTATTTGTGCAACCTGCAGTTTTCTAGTCACCTCGTCATTTTCACCTCCCCCCACTGTCAAACAGAAGACAAGCTTTCACCTGGAGTTGAGACTGACGAACAGCCCTAAATGAAAGTAATTTTGCCGAATGGGCTTGACTGACATGTGAGGACAATGGGAGTCAGGCTAATGTTCGGGTTATCAAAGCAGGGCCCAGGTGGGCAGGCGAGAACCGGCACGTCTGGGATGGCTGAGGGCTGTCTCCACCGCCTCCAAACAGCCCATTCCACGCTCTCCTTTCAGGGGCCCAGAGTATGAATTAGCGTGCACAGAGCTCGCCGGCCTAGAGTGTTTCCTTTAAAATGCTTTCTAGGTCCAAAAACAAAAGTTTGATTACAGTTCAGATGGAAAATAAAAGGAAAGAATGATCAGATTTATTCTTTGGAATCAGTCCCCTCTTTGTACAGTTTTATTTCATGTCATCGCTAGGTCCTTTTGGCCATGGATCTTAAACACACTGTGTTTGGCAACTTGGCAACAATACGCCATTGTAGAAAGATGCCCCTCTTGGTGGCAGAGTACACCTGGGGAAGGCTTGAGAGTTCTGTGCTGTTTGGGCCAAAAAGAACTGAATTTCTCTGAAGGTGGGTAATTGAACATACTTGCAAGACATTGTAGGAATCGGGAATTCAGTCCACAGAAGGTCACAGTGAACACAGCTCTGGATGGAACAGCCTTCCATGAACCATGGTGCTCAGAGGCGGCTCGCCCTGCTGCTGCCTTCTGACCCTCTACAACAGGGCCTCTGCCCTGTTTCTCTGAGCCACATCTCTGCATCTGGGATCCCAAGGGAATTTGGGGATGGGCTACAAGCTGGGTGGGCCAGCAGTAGATCTTGAACAAGAGGAGGCTGGCACGGTTGCCTCCCACAAAATGGACCAGCTCCCTCCCGCAGGCCACGAGCTTAATGAAGCCATGTTTGGAAAACACACTTACAGAAGATGAAAGAAGCTGGAGAGGGAGGGGGCCCCCCATTAAAGGCGATGATGAGGAGAGCACCACGCTGTGGGGCTGGAAGCCCCGCGTGGGGCCAGGTTGGGGGGGGGCGTGTCCTGGAGGAGGCAGCACCCTAGGCCCTCAGAACACAGCCCAGTGCACACTTAGCATTTCCCTCCCCTCAGGGTGTCAGCTCCTCATTCATAAAGGAGAGCCGGCAGCCCAGTGGGGTGTCTGTGCTCCTGGAGTGGAGGGTGGGATCACCTGCTTTGTTCTGGAAGCTGACCAAGCAGGGCACTGTGAGCAGAGCTGGGGGACCCATGAACGGGGTGACACCTTGAGTAACCCAGAATTTACGGTATGGAGGCGTGTACTACCATCCCAGATGAGCCCCATCTTTGCCTGCTCCTCTAATCCCTAGCTCCTCACACTGGTCCCACCACCCCTGTCAGCCCATCACACTCATGCCCCAACCCCACAATGCCAACCCATGTCTCACGCCATGCCTCCGCCATGCCCATCACAAGCCCACACACTCTCACACCACGCCCCACCATGGTCACCCCTACCTAGCACCACGCTAATCTAGAGGCAAAAGATTCAGGAGGTTCTCGAGCAGGGTCCAGTCTGGTGGTCACACGTGGACAGTGAGTGTGAACCTCAACTCACAGCAGGAGAAGTTTCATAAATGAGCATAAATAATGGTACTCAAACAACTGTCTACTATGTGAAAGTGACACTACTTTGGATCATTGGGTTAAAAGATGAAATTTAAATGAATGTCTGTCTCTTTCTATACTTTTTCAGTGTAAATAAAGAAACACTAGATCCTGGATCTTTAAACAACATCCATAAAAATGGAGAAAAGATTAAAGTTGTCAAAGGCTTCATTTTGTTTGGATCAACCATCAACAATCATGGAAACAGCAGTTAAGAAATCAAATGACATATTGTGTTAGGAAAATTTGCTGCACAAGATCTCTTTAAAGCATTGAAGAGCAAAGATATCAGTTTGAGGACTAAGGTGCACCTGACCCAAGCCATGGTATTTTCAATAACTTCATATGCATGTGAAAGTTGGCCAATGAATAAGGAAGACCATAGAAAAATTGATGCATTTGAGCTATGGTGTTGGAGGAGAATATTGAAAGTATCATGGACTGCCAAAAGAATAGACAAATCTGTATTAGAAGAAGTATAGCCAGAATGCTCCTTGGAAGCCAGGATGGCCAGACTTTGCCTGTCCCTGGAGAGACCGGTCCCTGGAAAAGGATATCATGTTTGGTAAAGTGGAAGGTCAGAAAAAAAGGAAGATCACCAATGAGATGGATTGGCACAGTGGCTGTAGGAATGCGCTCAAACGTAGCAACAATTATAAGGTTGGTGTGGGACCAGGCAGTGTTTCCTTCTGTTGTGCATACGGTTACTATGAGTCTGTACCAACTTGATGGCACCTAACAACAAGAAGAATATCTTGGGAAAAGTTTAGCCAGAATGATCCTTAGAAGCAAGAATGGTGAGATTCTATCTCACATACTTTGACGATGTTATCAGGAGGGACCAGTCCCTAAAGAAAGTCAAGCTTGGTAAAATGTGGTAGTAGTGTTGGTGATGTGCCATGGAGTCCGTTCCAACTCATAGCGACACTGTACAGGGTTTCCAAGGCTGTAAATCTTTACGGGAGCAGAAAGCCTCATCTTTCTCTGGCAGAACAGCTGGTAGTTTCGAACTGCTGACCTTGAGGTTAGCAGCCTGACTTGTAGCCACTATGCTACCAGAGCTCCTTTGATAAAGTATACGGTCTGCAAAAAAGAGGAAGCCCCTCAGTAAGATGATTGACACAGTGGCTACAACAATGGGCTTCCACACAGGAACCATGTGAGGATGGTGCAAAAGCAGGTGGGGTTTGACTCTGTGGTACATGGAGTCGCTGTGAGTGGAAACGGACCCTACAGCACCTAACAGCAACAGAATATTTTAAACAAATGCAACTCCTGCTGCATGTCTACTGGAAGGTGCTGGTCTGCAACAACCTTCCAGATTATGAGGATGCCATGGGCTGAAGGGGCTAAATGAAAGGATGGAATATGAACCACCTTGAGGGAGAGTCAAACTTAGAAAGCAGGAGACCTTGAGCAATTTTCAAGTATTCAAGGAGCTGTTGTTGTTAAGTTCCATCGAGTCAGTACCGAATCATAGAGACCCTACGCACAACAGAACGAAACACTGCTGGGTCCCACGCCAACCTCACAATCCTTGCTACACCCAAGCTTCCACCACTGTGCCAATCCATCTCCTTGGGGGTCTTCTTCATTTTCTCTGACCCTCCACTTTACCAAACATGGTATCCTTCTCCAGGGACTGGTCTCTTCTGGCAATATGTCTGAACTATGACAGTCTGGTCATGCTGGCTTCCAGGGAGCATCCTTGCTATACTTCTTCCAATAAAGATTTGTTGGTTCTTTTGGCAGCCCATGGCGCTTTCAATACTCTCCTCCAACACCATAGCTCAAATGCATCAATTCTTCTATGGTCTTCCTTATTCACTGTCCAACTTTCACATGTATATGAGGTTATTGATAGTACCACACCTTGGGTCAGGTGCATCTTAGTCCTCAAATTGACATCTTTGCTCTTCAACACTTTAAAAGAGGTTTTGTGCAGCAGATTTTCCTAATGCAATAAACAATGTTCAATTTCTTGACTGCTGTTTCCATGAGTATTGATGGTTGATCCAAACAAAATGAAGTCTTTGACAACTTCAATCTTTTCTCCATTTATATGAATGTTGTTTATTGGTCCGGAGGTGAGGATTTTTGTTTTCTTTCTATTGAAGTGCAAGCCATACCAAAGGCTGTGGTCTTTGAGTTTCATCAGTAAGTATTTTAAGTCCTCTTCACTTTCAGGCAGCAAGGTTGTATCATCTGCATATCACAGGTTAATGAGTCTTCCTCCGAACTTGATGCCATGTTCTTCTTCATATAATCCAGCTTCTCATATAATTTGCTCAGCATTCAGATTGAATAAGTATGGTGAAAGAATACAACCCTGACGCACACCTTTCCTAATTTTAAACCATTCAGTGTTCCCTTTTTCTGTTCAAACAATTGCTTCTTTTTCCAGGTACTGGTTCCTCATGAGTACAATTAAGTATTCTGGAATATTCATTCTCTGCATAGCTTGTCATGATCCACACAATCAAAAGCCTTTGCATAGTCAATTAAGCACAGGTAAACATCTTTCTGGTATTCTCTGCTTTCAGCCAAGATCCATCTGATGTCAGCAATGATATCCCTCATTCCACGACCTCTTCTGAATCTGGCTTTAACCCCTGGAAGTTCTGTCAATGTATGGTTGCAGCCATTTTTGTATTGTCTTTAGCAAGCTTTTGCTTGCATGCAATATTAATGATATTGTCCAATGATTTCTGCATTCCATTGGGTCACCTCTCTTTGGAATGGGCAATAATATGGATCGCTTCCAGTTAATTGGCCATGTAGCTGTCTTACAAATTTCTTGGCATAGGTGAGTGCTCTCAGTGCCACATCAATTTGTTGACAGATTTCAATTTGTATTCCATCAATTCCTGGAGCCTTCCTTGTTCTTTGCCAATGTCTTCAATGATGCCTTCAGTATCATTGGCTCTTGATCATATGCTACCTCTTGAAATGGTTGAACATTGACCATTTCTTTTTGGTACAATGACTCTGTGTATTCCTTCCATCTTGTTTTTGATGCTTTCTGCATCAATCAATATTTTGCCCATGGTGGTGGTGGTGATGTGCCATGGAGTCGGTTCTTACTCATAGTGACCCTGCATGGGGTTTCCAAGACTGTAAATTTTTACAGAAGCAGAAAACCTCATCTTTCCCCCATGGAATGTCTAGTAGTTTAGAACTGCTGTCCTTGAGGTTAGCATCCTGACTTGTAACCACTATGCTCCTTATTTTGCCCATGTTGTTGTCATTGTTGTTAAGTGTCATCCAGTCATTTCTGACCCTGTATAGGGTTTCCAAGGAGCAGCTGGTGAGCTTGAACAGCACATTAACCCACAGTGTCACAGAATTCTTCAATATTTGAAGTTGAGGCTTTAAATTTTTTTTTTTTTTTCAGTTCTTTCAGCTTGAGAAATGCTGAGAATGTTCTTCCTTTTTGGTTTTCTAACACCAGGTCCTTGCACACTTCATTATAATACTGAGATGGAGCTTCTCCACTGTCTCTTTCCACAGATGCAGTCAGTTTGATTTCTGTATTCCATCTGGTGAGGTCCATGTGTATAGGCATCTTTTATGTTGTTTTAAAAAGGTATTTGCAATGAAGAAATCCTTGGCCTTGCAAAATTCTATCATGTAATCTCCAGCATCATTTCTATCAGCAAGGCCATATTTTCTAATTACTGATCCTTCCTCTTTTTTCCCAACCTTGCATTCCAATTACCAGTAATTGTCAATACATATTGATTGCATGTTTGATCAATTTCAGACTGAAGAACTTGGTGGAAGTCTTCAATTTCATCATCACTGGCTTTGGTGCATAAATGTGAACAATAGTGTTATTAAATTGTCTTCTTTGTAGGCATATGGATATTATCCTATCACAGATAGTGTTGTACTTCAAGACAGATCTTTATATGTTCTTTTTGATGATGAATGTGACACCATTCCTCTTTAATTTGTCGTTCCCAGCATAGTAACCCATGTAATTTTCAGATTCAAAATGGCCAATACCAGTCCATTTCAGCTCACTAATACCTAGGATCTCCATGTTTATGTATTCCATTTCATTTCTGACAATTTCCAACTCTCCTAGATTCATACTTTGTATATTCTATGTTCTGATTCTTACTGGTTGTTTACCGCTATTTCTCCTTGTTTTGAGTTGTGCCCCTTCAGCAAATAAACGTCCCAAAGACTATACTCCATTCGTATCATTACGGTCAATTCTACTTTGAGGAAGCAGCTCTTCCCCAGTTGTACTTTGATGCCTCATCTTCTGGCACTCTATCTGACATCATATTTCAACATGCAATCATCTGGTGCTGACAGTGTCCCACTGCTACTCATCAGGTTTTCAGTGACGAAATATTCGGAAGTAGTGTGCCCTTCCTTCGTAATCTGTCTTCATCTGCAAGTTCAGCTGAAACCTGTCCACTGTGGGAGACCTTGCTGGTATTTAAAATATCAGTGACATAGCTTCCAGAATCACAGAAACACACAAGCTACCACAGTACAACAATGGTGGTCCAAGAGGTAAGGGCTTTCTTTTCTTATTGGTTGTTATTGTAGTTGCTATTGCTGCTAAATGCTGTTAAGTTGGTTCTGACTCATAGAGACCCTGTATAGGGTTTCCAAGGAACAACTGGTGGATTTGAACAGCCGACCTTGCAGTTACCAGGCCAGTGCTGATCCTACAGCGCTATATCAAGACTCCTTATTTGCCCTCGGAAACCCTGTACAGGGTCGCTATGAGTCGGTTCCGACTCCACGGCACATAACAACAACAACAACAACAAGTTTAAACCACAGAAGGCAATAATGGTTCAGTGATCAAATCCTCACCTTTCCTGAGGGAGACCTGGGCTTTATTCCCAACTAACAAACCTCTTACAAAGCCATCACTCAACTGGGATTCCAGACTAAGAGGTAGTAGGAAGAAAGGCTTAGCAATCTACTCTCAAAAATCAACCAGTAAAAACCCAGGGGACCACAGGCTCTAAAGTAAATAATAACACTAAGGAGGTAGTCACTCCTTTGAGCAGTCAACCGTCTGTGATCCAAAGGGCAGCATTTGCCCAAGGACAAAGTTCAGAAGGCAGGAAGTGGTAGGAAAGAAGAAGGAACAGAAACTGGAAACACAGTGAGGAGATGGGAGGAATGAAACAAAATGTGTAGGAATTGTTGAATGGAAAACTGATTTGTGTTGCAAACCTTCATCCAAATCACAATAAGACAAGACAAGAAAACAGTGGATCATAATGCTAGGATCCAAAACTTCATGGGAACATCACAGGACAGAGCAGTGTTTGGTTCCCTTGCACATGGGGCTGCAGTGTCAGGGGTGACTCAGTGGCAGTTAATAAGAACATTTAGACCACAGAACAGACAGCTCACTGCTCCAGGCCTGGTCACCCCAGGACCACTTGTGACCTCTCCCAGGCTGGAGAGAGATCAAAACTGATGGCAGCTCAAACACACTCGTGGATCCACTGTGAAGTCAAGACCCCAGGCCCTGACAGAAAGGCTATGTCCACACTGCCCCAGATCTTACTCTCCAGGCCAGGGGCCAAGTCCACCTCTTCTCCCCTTACCCGCAGTCTCCCAGCCCAGCTCATCCATCACTGTCTGGCCCAGAGCCGGCTCCATTCTGAAATCAGCCTAACTCTGGTCACTTCCGCTCACACAAGAGGGGAGCCTGGGGGGGAGAGGGGGCCTGCTGGCAGGGCTGCCTGGTGGGACGGAAGGGGCTCTGCCAGGCACACACTATCCACTCTGGCCAGAGCTCCCACTACCTCCTGGGGGTCATACAGTGGATGAGGGCTCTCTCCTTTCTACACAGCTCTGCCAGAGGTCAGACCTGATCACGAAGGGCCAGGAGTCTGTGCCAACTTCTGTTCACGGCCTTTCCTAAGGAGGGGACAGAGAGGCAGACGTTTGTTGTATCTGACTGACAGCCGGCATGAGGGCCTGGGATGTTGAAAAGAACTGGAATTCATTGTCTTGATGTCCTGAAAACCGGGAGCCTGAATTCAGGGTGTCAGTGAGGCTGTGCTCCCTTGGGGCTCTAGGGGAGCATCTACAAGCCCAGGAACGTCTGGGACCACCAGAAACCAGGAGCATCTAGATCTCCTGGTTTCTGGTGGTCCCAGACGTTCCTGGGCTTGTAGATGCATCATCCTCCGACGGCATTTTCCTGAGTCGCTTCTCCTCCTGCTTCAGTGTGACCTCATATCTGAATGTGAGTGAATGGCTCATATCTTCAAAGATTTCTGCTTCCAAATCAGGCACCTCAGGGTCAGGATTCCAACGTGGGGACAACATTCAATATAGGGCACAGTCCACCTCCTGATCACCTGCAAAGGGGGGCCAGGACGACTTCTGCTTCCTACTACCTCGGGGATGGACTCACATGGGTGTCCAGGCTACAGGTCCTGTCCTCCTGTACCAGTTAACTCTCCAGGCTGGGGTGGGCTGATATGTAGATCAGGGTCCATCTGACTGACTTCCAGGACACAACCTCTTGGTTCTCATGAGGGACCAGACTGAACTCTAAGCTTGGAGAACAAAGGCTGGTCACACCCACTTCCATGTACTTTGAGGTTGGGTGGGACCAAGGAGCAATTCATCCCCTTCTTAAAGAATTCCTTCTCCTTCCCTCCTCTAGACTCTCCTCTTCAGACCACCTCCCAGAACCAGATCTGAGACAGAATGTTTACTGGGGAGATAATTCCAGGATCTCCGTTTTAGGGGATGTGGCATGAGGCAGGGATGGGAGACAGCCAATAAAAGGGGTGTATGAGCCATCACCGAAGTCTTGGTGTGGCACTGTATAATAAGTACTGGACTTCTAATTGTAAGATTGGCAGTTCAAACCTACCAACCACTCCTCAAGAGAAAGATGAGGCTTTTGACTCCTGTGAAGATTCACAACCTCAGAAAACCTATGTAGGGTTGCTATGAGTTGGAATTGACTGGAAGGCAGTGGGTTTGGGTTTTGGGTTTAGGAGCCATCACCTGTGGGACCAAATGCAGCAGGGTCTCACCGAGGTAGGGGGCACTCTTAGAGGCACCCCCACAGGCAGGTGGACCCAGGTAAGTCACTGACTAAACGCCACTGCTGGGACATTCGTTCTCAGAAGAACCTCAGACAAGCTCTGCAGTGCTGGAATCGGCCAGCTCTCACACCCAATGGTCAGGTTGAGGAGGGTAGGGTTCCTTCCCATGGTGCCTGCTAACTGCACCCCACCCCCTTCCCACCACCCAGCTCCTGTTGAATGGACTCTGGCTCAGAACAAGCCTCTGGTGTCAGAATAGAACTGTGTACCACCGTGGGCTTCTCAATGGTTGATTTCTCAGATGTACACCACCAGGCCTTTACTCCAATGCACCTTCACTCTTTCCATTATTGGCAGATCATCTTCACCATCTGTGCCTTCCAGGGATTACCAACTCTATCCTGACATCCTGAAAGACTGCCTACCCAGAACCCAAGCAGCTCCATGGCACCACACCCTGGCCCCCACAGCCCTGATCCACCAGGTGGGCTATGTCTTCCTCTTGATGTGATGTTCCCATGGCAGTGCCTCCCAGTAGGAGACCAGGTTGCTCTTTGTGCTGTCCCTTGGGAAGTCTCAGATATTTAAGGGAGGGATCAGGAGGAGGGTCTATGGTTGCAGCCAGAGGAACCCCTGCAGAGACTCTGGGATCCCAGAGAGCTTGCTGTGGTCCCAGCCAACTACCCCATTTACAGATGGAGGCACGAGGCTCAAGGAGCATTGACCCTCAGGAATATCCCCCTCCCCATTACTGACTTCTGAACAAAAGCTGAGGGGGGATGTGGAACTGTAGAGCTCCTCATGTGGGATCCGGTGTCCCCACAATGAAAGCAGAGGTGACTGTGAAGGAGATCACAGCAGGGTGGAAATGAGCAGATTGAGGGTTGCTCTATAACCACCTGGGGCAACCAAGTAAGGGACATTGGCCACTGCTGGACAACCTTCACTGGAGACAATTAGGTGCTCTTATAGGTCCTGGTGGGATCTCCAAGTCCTGGGATGAAGGGGCACCCTGGGCATTCGCAGTGTGAGCTGGAGACAAGAAGGTGTGAGTCTTCCCATGTTGATATTCCACCTCCCTGAAAGCATGCCGCTGCCCAGAATAAGAATCCTGATCACCATCCAGAATCTTCTGAGGTGGGAAATTTCCATTTGAAAAGACGAGCAGACCAGCCTGGAGCAACTAGAAGAACAGAAGATAATACCTCAGCAGTCTGATTGACTACTACAAGAACAAGTAAGTTGTTCCCCCAGGAGCCATCAAGTCAAGTGGTCAGGTCCCCTCAAGGCAACTCCCCTTCCAAGACTAAAACTCAAGGTAAATACACGAGCAGGCATATGGTCTTGCTGGTGACCATGTTGGTCATTGATAAGGGGAAGTGGGGGAAAAAACAGCAATGAAGTTGTGAACTAAGTCCGATCACATTCAGTAGATTCCTGTTAACTTGTATTGAGACCTGGTTGGCCGGGAAAGTAGTGCAGAGGAATTTTTTTTTGTTTTCCCCATGATGACAATACACCTTCTCATTCTTTGAGGGTAGCAAGGACAGTCCTACAAGACTTTTGTTGGGAAACCTTATCCCATCCACTTTATAGCCTGGATCTTGCCTCCTTCAGAATTCTTCTTGATTCCAAAATTCAAAGAGTATTTGGAACATGATTTGAATCCTTTAAGGATACAAAACTGTCATTTTGACAGGTTATAAATCTAAAAGGACAGATTTCGTCAGTGGCCTTGCAGTTCAAACCAACTTTGAGGTCTAGTGCTTATTCACAGCACCACACCAAGACTACATTTAGACCTAGATGGAGAATATGTTGAGAAATAGTGTCACATTTTGATATATATATATTTTTAACTTTTTATTGTTAATTGAGTGAAGGTTAACAGACAAGATCAACAGTTTCACTTTCAATTAATTATATGTTTTGTTTTATCTCAATGATTACAATCCCCTCTTTGCAATAACAGTTAACCTGCTTCTTCCCTGAGGTTTCCCTTTTACATCTTATTTTTCATAAATCAGCAAAATGAAAATATTTAATGTACACATACAAAACAAAAAATATATGTCCATTTAAATGCCCAAAGGGCACATTGTGCAAGTCCTGCCCACAGACAGGCACACAGCCTTTCTCAGTCCATGGGCCTACAGCCCGCAGCTGCTCTATCTCTCCATGCCATCGCATCTGCCACCGTCTCTCTGCTGCCACTTTTCTAGGTAGAATCTCACATTCCACTCATGCTCTTCCTTCTTGATGGTGATGTTTTTGTTAAATAAAGATTTCTATGATTTTGTGGACTTCTGGTGTGGCACTGTGGGTGAATGCACTGGACTGCAAAGGTCTGTGGTTCAAGCTCACCAGCTGCTCCTCAGAAACCCTATACAGGGTTATTATGGGTCAGAACCAGCTAGACAGCACTTAACAACAACATGATTTTGTAGCAAAACTTGTATATGTACAAGGATCAGCGCTTCATTTGTCTTCATGGCTGAGTAGCATTCTATAGTATGGCTGGACCACGTTGTGCTTATCAATCATCTGCCGAAGGACACCTTGGTCATGTCAACCTCTGGCTGCTGTGAATCGTGTGTCCATGTGTCTGTGTAGCATTCTGCCCTCATTTCTTCTGGGCACATATGCAGGAGTGGAATTGCTGGGTCATATGCTATATGTGTGCTTAACTTCTGTTGGTTCTCCTTTTTTCATGACTCTGTTTCTCTGCAGTGAGGTAAGATGGGGCTTGTCAAGGATTGAATTGAGTTTCCAGAAAAGATGTGTCAATTTGACTGGTCCATGTTCCTGAGTCATGCAATGGTGTCATTGAGCAGTTACGTAATGATGAAATCATCTTCCATGCTATGATGAGGGATGAAGGGATGAGAATAGGATGCAACCCCCTTATTCAGGGCACAGCCCTGATTCGGTGTTAGGGGAGTTTCCCTGGGGTGTGACCTGAATCACCTTGCATCTTACAAGAGCTATACTAGAGAGAAGCAAGAAGAGAAAGAAGGATTTATTATCACCAAGAAAGAAGATCCAGATGCAAAGCACATGCCTTGAGCCTGGGGACCCTGCATTGAGAACTTTCTAGACCTAAGGTAAGGTTGATGCCAAGACACATGGAGCTCTCCAAGGGACACCAGGCCACAGATGTTGAAAGGAGACAAGGACCTTACTCTAGAGCTGACAGAGAGATTGCATTCTCCTAGAGCCAGGGCCTTGAGTTTAGACTTCTCACCTCACAAACTTTTGAAAGAATAAATTTTTGTTTGTTAAAGCCACCCCTTGTGGTATTTCTGTGTTAGCAGCTCTAGACAATGAAGACAGGACCCACATTGCCCTGGAACTCAGAGAGAAAATGTGGGTGGTCTGATTCATGACGGGGCTCATGAGTCTGCCACATGACTGCAGTGAAGGAACAGGGGTTGTCCACGTACTCCAGAAACCATTCCTAATCACATGGCATTTGAGAGCCTGGCCTGTAGGGCCTGACCCCACCTCTCTTGGGCCCAAGGATGGGATCAGTTATGTTATCATGAGATGAAGGTCCACTAGGACTCTGCATTGAGGTGGGAGAGACACAGGGAGAAGGGAGGGCCTTGAGTGAGCACCAACCGGTTGGGACCCCGTGCCTGCTGGTTCACTCCTTCGACCTTCACACTTCTCTTGTTCTCACTGGGTCCACTTATGCTGGCTTGTTCCCATGTTACAGGGTGAATAGTGTCCTCCACCAAGACATGTGCAAATTCTAGACCCTTTCCCTGTGAAATTGTTTGGAAACATCTTTGCAGATGTTAGCAGATTAGCATGAGGTCATACTGGATAAAGGCTGGTTCTATCCCTAAACTTGTATAAATGATCCCAAAACCAAACCCACTTCCTTCCAGTTGGCTCTGACTCATAGCCAACCTACAGGACAGAGTAGAACTGCCCCATCGGGTTTCTCAGACTGCAAATCTTTATGGAAGCAGATGGTCTCACTGCTAGTCCTTATAAAATAGCCTTACAGAAGGGGAGAAGAGACACAAAGGCACGGTGGGTGCCATGTGATCCTGAATCTACAAATCAAGGAACCCCTAGAGCTCTGAGAAGCCAGGAAAGGCAGATACAGAGTTTCCCTCAGAGCCCAGCTGACTCCTGATCTTGAGCTCCCAGACTACCCCCTGAGCTGTGAGACAGTAAATTTCTGTTTGTGTAAGGGACCCCCAGCCCAATCTGTGGTATTTCATTATGGCAGTGCTAGGATGTGATTTGAACCACAACTCCATGTCCAGTGCTCCCTGCTCTCTCTCCTGTCTGTTCCCGCCCCCTCTACCAACATTGTGGGGTTAAGGGGGAGAAGATTTTGCTTTTACTTTGTGTTTACTTTTTATCCACTAAGTAATCCTGGCTGAGCCCAGAAAGAACCTGAGACCTGTCTTGGGCGGGGCCTCAGTGGGGGTGGGTCAGCTGGGAGGAAAGGTTGAGTTACGGGTGGCTGCCCTGGTCTCTGTTGTCCTGAGCCAGCATCTGAATGAAATCACAACTCAGGGAGGCTCTTGATGTCTGAGCTGGGGCACCGGTCATGGCCCAACCCCAGGAGGATGCCCTGCATGGTCAAGTCCTGAGACAGACTTCCTGGGCTCCACCCCAGACCAGCCTCTGCCTACTATTTTCCCAAGTGTGTGTCCTATCTGTTCACACAACCACATCTTTTTGGAGTCTACATGTGTTTGTCCTCTTGCAAAGAGCTAGAAGCATGCTGGGCATTCAGTGGGTGCTCAATAAATGCAGTTCTCTACCTGCTGCTGCTGTAGGTCTGTGGATAACTCCCAGCTCTCATAAATTCCCATCAGAGCTTGAGAGCTCTCCCTGGTAGGGGTCTCACCTCTCTAGGACCCTTAATTGGTAGATGCAGGCTCCTAAAGCTGAAGTATGTGGGCTGAGGGCTTCTCACTTCCTTCATGCTCATAGTCCATCCTAGGGACCCCTCCCTTACCCCAAAAGTCCCAAGGGCAAAAAGATACTGCAGAGACCCTGGTTTCCCTTCCCTTTGTGAACACTCTTTGCTGCTGTTTCCGCATAATGTGGAACCATGTCTAACACCCAGAAGGTAAATTATCTCTATTTGTTGGATAGTTGGATGGATGGATGGATGGATGGATGGTAGGTGGATAGATGGTGGATATATCAATGGAGGATGAATAGATGGTAGGTAGATGGGTGGGTAAATGAATGAATGGATGGATGGATGAGTGGTAGATTGGTAGATAATGGCTGCAAAGATGGAGGAGGGACAGATGGATGGGTAAGTGGATGGATGGATAGATGGATGGATGGTAGGTGCATGTGGGTGCATAGGGGATGGATACATGGTGGATGGATGAGTGGGTGGATGGATGGATGCATGAATGATTGATGGATGGATGCATGGGTGGAGGACAGATAGATGATGGATGGATGAGTGGGTGGTTGGGTGGGTGGAAGGATGAATGGATAGATGGGTGCACTTATGAATGGGTAAATGGCAGATAGTGAATGATGGATATGTGAATGAAGGGTGGATAGATGATGGGTAGATGAATGGGTGAATGATGAATGCATGAATGATTGGACTGGTGGAAGGAAAGAATCAGCTTGCTCTATATCTAGGTGCAACTAGCCAAAGGAGGGAGATTGGCCCTCCATGCTTAGGGAGACGCCCCCGATCTCTCTCTCCCGTTGAATTTAAACATGGAGTCATGGACTAGGATTGCCAGGGTCACTGTCCATACCATGGCTTGAAGACCTAGGATGCCAGAGCTGAGGACCCATCACAACTTGTTGGTGACACCACCTAGCTGCTGGTCCTATAGAGCTTGCCCCTCACTCCCTGCTTTGTTAGTAAACTATCATTCTGACTTTGTGTCCAGCAGAGCCAAGGCTCTTAGTTAAGGGAATGCCTCAGGACTTCTTAAAATCTGGGGAGGAAAGCCAGGGGGGACAAGGACAGGGCTATAACAAGAAAGCCATGTCCTGTTCAGTCTTGTCTTCATGAAGGCTTTAATTCCTCTTAAACAGTATTTCCAATCTCTCTTTCCAACAGTGTGGGCCAGCTGCAGACTCCTGCCTGACAGAAGTATCTAGAAATTAATAACTTTGTTTCATCTGTTTGTCTATATTGTTTAGAATAACCACAATTTAAGACAAGTGGTGTTTGTTTTTTACTTGGAGATAAAATGTTTATTTCTGATTTTTTACTTAGAGGTAGAAACATAAAAATTTAGTCTTAACCAAGAAAGAAAACACAAAAGGCCACATATTATATGATTCCATTTATGTGAAATGACCAGAAAAGGTAAGTTCATAGAGAGAGAAAGTGGATTTGTGGTTGCCAGGACCTGGGGGTGGAGGGACTGCTAGGGTCCGCATTGGACTATGAACAGGAAGGTTGGCGGTTCAAACCCAGAAGCTGCTCTTTGGAAACCCTATGCAGGTTCACTATGAGTTGGAGCGACTTGATGACACTTAACAGCAGCAGCTAATGGGTACAGGGTCTCCAGCAATGGGAATGTTCCAGAACTAGAAGGTGGCATAGTGAATGCCACTGAATTGCACACTTTAAAATGCTTGAAATGTCGATTATACGTCATGTCTCTTTTACCACCATAGAAAAAAGATGAAAAAGTGAGGTGAATTGAAGAAAAGCATAGGCTACCATGTGGGAGTGGGTGTTAGGTTGGCCAAATAAATGGTTAAGATTCAGGAATCCCTGAATTGGGCAAATGTCTCCACTACACAGAGGGAGGGAGAGGCTGAATGAAGTGAGTAAGCTCAGGTGTTTATTAAATGAATGAGTGAGTGAAGGAACGAAAAAACAAACTCTTTCCTACCCAGGCTGGGCCTGGCTGTGAGCTGAGCTTTCATTGGTGTGGACCTCTCTTAGTGTTTTCGGGCAGACACTCAGACCCAAGACCACAAAAGCCTCCCAATTTCAGGGCTTGGTTTCCCCAGAAGGCTCTCTGCTCCCTGCTCCACGGCTGTCTCTTGCCTCTCCCTTTTCCCTATCTCTCCCTGCCTCTCTCTCTCTGCCTCCCTCACTCTGCCTTTCTCTAACTCTCTCTTTTTTAATGTATCATTTGTTTTATTTTTATTGTTGAGAAGATACACACAACATACACCAAAAATTCCGCAATATCTCCGTGCACAGTTCAGTGGCATTCTTCAAGTTGTGCGGACAGTCCTGCTCTTCTCTCTCTCTCTCTCTCTCTCTCTCTGTCTCTTTCTCGGTCTTTCTCTGTCTCTGTTTCTCCCTGTATCATTCTCTGTCTCTCTCTCTCTGTGTGTATCTTTCTCTGCCTCTGTGTATCTGTGTCTCTCTATATCTTCCTCTGTCTCTATCTTTCTCTGCTTCTTTCTGTCTCTCTCTGTATCTGTCTCTCTACCTGTCTCTCTCTGTGTCCCTATCTCTTCCTTTCCCTCCATATCTACTCCCATACTTCCACACTCCCACTCCATCTTGTGGTAAAGTCAGGAGACACGTTGTCCCACCCCATGGGCACTTACGGGGCTCTGATACCATCAGAACATGATGCTTTGTTCTGACCTGGGGAGTCAGGGTTTAAGGGTGCAGGAGACACCATTTGCAGCATCAGCTGGCAGAGGCAGCTGGTCTCTGTCCCCCCACTGCTCAGAGTTGCTAAAAGCTTAGGTTTCCCAGGATCTCTGGCCAAGTGGGACTTGCCACTGTGCTTGGCAGCCTGTCGCCCACCTTCACAATCTAGCCCCTCTCCCATAGGCTCTCAAGAATGAAGGAGGATGTTGCAGGTCACTCCATGTGTTACACCCACTCCCCACCCTGGACCTGGATACTGTCCCAGCCACGTTGTACCCACAGTGACAGGGAGATCCCTGGGGATCCATGCTTGCTGGGGGCCTCAGGCCAAACCCAGCATTGGTCCCACCCGGCCAGGGCTCTTGGGATCACACTGCCCCCACAGCAGAACCTTATAATTTGGAGTGCCATCACCCTCCCTCAGCGTGTTTAATGAAAAGACCCCCACTCCCCAGGGAAGAGTGAAGTTTGTGGTGATCCCAAAATAGCCCCAGAGGGCTGCCAGCCACCCCAGGAATTCCACTGGGCGCCACGCCTGCCATCCATTGGAGGCCTTTGATGCTCCAGGAGAACTTGAGGAAGTTCCACTGGAGCCATGAAGAATGAATGAATGCATGCATGCATGTCTGCATGAATGAATGAAAGTATGGAAGAAGAAGCTGACCAGTAGGCAGAGTGGACATGTGAAGACCAGCGCCAAGTCTCCAGCCACAGACAGAAGCTGCCAAGTGCCAGGTGACCCTGACATTCCAGGACACTATCCCCCAGTTAACTCACTGGTCCTCCCTGAACCTCAGTGTTTTTATCTGTAAAATGGGGTTATGACCACAGTCCTGCTCATATATTCAATGAAGGTTTTGGTGAACTGTTAAAGCTCCCCTGGAAACCCCATACCAGGATGCTCTCTGTGCCCGGTATGGCTTTAGGGGCACCTGAACTTACCATAAAGACTACAGGGCAAAGGCCAGGGCACCAGCAGCTAGATGAGGTCCCCCAAGAAGGAGCTGACCAACCCACCGAGGATGCACCTGAAGGTCTGTGCTAGTCCTGCCATGCCATTTCCATTCCAGAACCTCATATTCCAGCAACCCCAGCCTGTCCAACTGAAGAGAGAACCTATACAGCAAAGCCCCACTGTCCAACTGAAGAGAGAACCTATACAGCACCCACGGCCGTAGAGTCAATTCTGACACATAGTGACCCGATAGGACAGTACAAGTGCTCCATAGGGTTTGCAGAAGCAGATGACCACATCTTTCTCCAGCCGAGAGGCTGGTGAGTTTGAACTGCTTACCATATGGCTAGCAGCCTGATGCTTAACCCAGTACACCATTAGGATCCTTTGAGGTAGAGTCAGAGATAAGAAAAGCCAGAGATACTCTGAGACACAGCAGGATTTGGATGGAGATCAGCCAAACTCTCCTTGCTATACTGTTTTGGCTCCCCAGTGCCCCCAAATAAACAGCATCAAGTCCAACCTCACCCTGCCTCACCCACAACAAAGGGTCTGCCCTCTCCCCAGAGCTAGTTATGCCCCTTTCCAGACAGGAGCATGAGACCCAACCCAGTGATAGGGGAGGGAGTTCTGAGCTACAGTATCTCCTATTCATCAGAGACCAAGAGACCAAGAGTCTTGGACCTCAAAGATTCAAGAAAAATGGTGATTGTCTTCCCCATCGCTGAAGTCCTCTGAGAAGTTCCCTCAAAAGATGTCTGTACCCTACTTTCCAGGAAGAGCCCCCGGTGGTGCAAATTGGTGCTTAATTAAAAGACTAGAAGTTCAAGTTCACCCAAAGGTGCCTCAAAAGAAAGTTCTGGCAATCTGCTTCTGAAAATCAGCCACTGAAACCCTAAGGAGTACGGTTCTACGCTGACACTGGGATGGCAACTGGTGCTGGCAGATACCAGGCAGAGTGAACAGGCAGCAGAGGGTCTGTTGTGGCCACTCCTGTCACCATTGGAACCCACACTTAGAGGCTGGGTTGGAGCAGAGAGCTGGGCATCTCCCCTCCCCCACTGCCACTTCTTGTAATCAAGCATCAGTTTCCGTATCAATAAAGTGGGGTTGTAATAGTATTAACTCAGAGATTGACTGTTCTCACACAGAGGACTTGTCCTACCTGGAGGTCCAGCTGCCCCCACCCACAGTGCCACAAGCACCCCTCTGTAAACACCAGATGTGATCATTCTGCCCCATGCTGATCCTCACTTTCCCCATCTGGGAGTGGGACTCCCATCAGAGAATGCCAAGATGCCTTCTGGCACGTTTTAAGCTCCATCTCCAACCCAGGGAGATCTCCTGCCCCATCGGGTCTGGCACCTGAGCTGTCAGTGTACCTAAGGCCATCACATCTTGGATGTACAAATGCAACGCCCCAGGCACACACGGTCCCAGCACACCTCCCTATAGTAAGCCTATAGGGTGATGTGGGCCCAGAGTTCAGTTGAGGGAGACTGCAGCCCTGTGGCTCCTTCTCAGACCCCCCAGCACCTCGCACCTCCAGTGGGTGACACCCAGTTGGCTGCGATCAATAGGCTCCAAGGTGAGTACACTCAGGATGGGCAGAAATTCTGGCCCAGCCCCACTCGTTGTCAGGGGACTGTGGTGGGCAGAGGGTCTTCTCAATTATAGAAGCCCTCAGAGAAACTTTTGGTTCCATTACCGACTACCACAATAAAGCGAATATAAAGGGAGTCACGTGTATGTTTGAGTTTTCTGTAGACCTCTGGACCGTGGCCTATGAAGTGTGCAGCAGCATGATGGGAAAGTTCACAGTAGTGTGAGGATGATCCACACGGGACACAGAGACACGAAGTAAACACACGCTGTTGAAAAATGGCACCAACAGACTTGCCCCCTACAAGATTGCCACAAACCTTCAATTTGTATTGTATTGCCAAGCACAATAATGCAAAGAGTCATAAAGTGAGGTGTGCCTATACCTGGTGTCTCTCAGAGGCTCACCTCCCTCTGAGGGTTGGGGTGCTTATTACCTCCCCTGTGGGGGCAAAGGAATCTGGAGGGGCTATCTTCCCACCCGCCGGAGGCCACCATCTCTGCCCTCCACTGCCTGCCTCAGCAGCCCTTCTCCATGAGCCAGGAGCATCTCCAAGGGGGTGGATAATAGCAATAATAATAATAGCTCAATTTACTGAGACCTTTTCATCACTATGCCCTCCCACACCCCTCCGAGGGCGGTATGCTATTACGCCCATTTTACAGAAGAGAAAACTGAGGCTGGGCGCCTGAAATATAGAGCGAGTAGGCGGTGGGGCCAGAGTGCAGACTCGGGCCTTCTGACTCCAGGGCCGCCTTTTAACCACTCCGTGCCATAACAAGGAGGGTGGTGTTAAGAACAGCAGTGGAGACGTGCAAAGATAGTCCGTGCAGACCCCCAACAAGAACAACTGTGTCTTCCAAAAGGAGGAAAATGTCCTCAGATTCCAAGGGAGCTCTTGGAAGAAGTTTGCTGAACTGCACGTGTTGCATATCCAAGCCCAGCAAACACTGTGTTGGGCTTGTTGGTGGCAGTGTTAGAGTGTACTTGCTGGGGAACTTCAGGGAATTTGGAGGGGTTGGGTGGTGGTCTCCAGGGAAGCATATCTGGGCTGCAAAATGGGAGGAAGCAAGGAAGCAAACACAGCATTTGTAGGCATAGAGTGCTACAAGGACAATTCGATCAAGGAGCTGCTGCCAGAGCTGGGTTTTGAAGGCTGAATAGGAGTTTTCCATTGGGAAGAAGCAAGTATGCACAGAAGCGTGAAATCCTGAAAAAGCATGCTGAATCCCAAGAGCACCGGACTGGAAAGCTTGGCAGGGGCCTCACACACAGCAGGGGACACGTGCAGGTCTCAACCCCCAATTCCACACTTCCCCTGCAGAGCCTCCAGCTGAGAGCGGAGGTGACTCTGGGCAGGCACCCACCCAGCAGGGCACAGAGCTCCCTCAAGCCAAGACACCAGACATTTCCTGATTCCGGCTCAGAGCTGGGGGTGGCACGGAGGGGGCGGCATTCCAGCTGGCATTCCTTCTTCTCTTTGACAATTTGTCCATTTCCTGCCCTGGCTGCAAATTTCAACCATTTCCTTCAGGGCCACCTCCGGCTGCTGCCTGGCCTTGCTCTGACCCTGGCAGGGACAGTGGCTAGGTCCCATCCCTGCCAGCTCAGAGCTGGAGCCAGCCCTGTCCATGGCTCAGCACCGTGCCAACAATGAACCTCGGCTGGAAGGTGGCTGAGCTAGAGAAAAGGAGAGCAAAGGAGAGGATGCAGAGAGGACCAGAGCCCGATAGGACGCCACACTCAGGCCTGTATTACCTCAACTCAAGCCAATGTGTGGAGGGGTCAGCGTCACACACAACCCCACTTCCTGTGGGCCCACCCCCAGCAATGGAAATACCTGTGCCCAACCCCATCCCAGACACTGTGAGGTCACCGGGAAAACAAGGAAAGTAAGACCTGGGAGGTAGGGGGAACAAGGGATACCCACCACACTGCATCTTCTAGCTGATGCCCTGAAGCTCTCTTTGAGATGCCTCCTCTGCTCCCATCACCATCACAAGGAGACCCCAGGCTCTGCCCCTCTTCACTCAAGGAGATTTAGCTTCGGGAACCCTGGAGAGGCTGGCTAAGGTGGATAGGTGGTGAGCCCCTCAGCACTGGGGGCATTCAACAGAGCTGGGCCTCAGCCTGGGATCCAAAATCTCCTCCATCATGGTTCTCCTGGTCCTAAGGGCTGTGGCTTGTGGTTCCTGCCACCCTACCCACTTTGAGCCACTTTGTGCCGCTAATCCAGGACACTAAGATCCTCCCGCATGCTGGTGAAGAAAATTCAAAGAGAAGCTGTGCAGAAGGCCAATATGAATTGAGCCCTGGGTTGTGCAAATGTCATCACACTTGGCTACTCACCAAAAGTCTGACGGTTCATGTTCACACAGAAGCACCACAGAAGAAAGTCCTGGCAATCCGCTTCCAAAAAATCAGACACTAAAAACCCCATGGAGCACAGGTCTGCTCTGACATCTATGGGCTTACCACGACTCACAGCTGGCATTTAAAAAAAAAACTGAGTCCCTAAGAGCAGTGTGGTCCCACAGCTTGCACCCAGGATCAATCACACCACCCAATACAGTAACTCCCTTCTTTGCCTGTTGATCCAGAAGCATGAGGAGCCCAAAGTGGCTGGTGGGAAGGAGCATTCTTAACTTCCAGTTTGATAGTCACTGTTGTGTCTCCCAATGAGTGTATTCCTCGCTTTGGAACTAAGACCTCAAGACCTGAAGAGCTCAGGGTAGTGAAGACAGAAAGCAAAAAATCTGTGAGTGGGTCACTAGGAGTAATAGTCAATGGTGCCACCCTTATGCTCACCCATTGGCTCCTGGACTTATCACACTAGCTCCTAGACTAGCTATTGGAGAAAAAAAATACCATGTATTGGACACTGTTTCAGAGCCTATGCAGCTTCCTGGAGAATATTGCTCCACCCTTCAAGGTATTGCCACCTAGCTGGCACCATAATTGTGTCTTTAGAAGGCCATTCCAAACCCATGAACATCAGTCAACATGACCCTGAGACCAAAAGAATTAGATGAAATATTGAAAGGCATTGGCCTGGTCAATAGCTGCATACCAGGCACCAGAAGATGTATTAATTTGCGTAAGCAATGAAACCACATCGGAACAGCAGCTGCAATTGGAGACACCACCTGGTTGAGTTTACAATGATCCACTCTCATTCTCCAAGATCCGTTCACTTTTTTTCACAGACCAAATAGGCAAGGTGAATGGAAATGTGGTGGGACTCACCACTCCTGCAGCCTTCAAGTCCTTGATTGGAACTCTAATCTCTGTAATTCCTCCAGAAATGCAGTATTGCTTTTGGTTTACTAATTTCTTAGGTATAGGCAGTTATAATGGCTTTCACATGACGTTTCCTACCATTGTTGTTTGTCAGTTTCCAACTCATAACAATCGTATGCATAACACAACAAAACATTGCCTACTTTTGTGCCATCCTCACAATTGTTATTACATTTGAGCCCTTTGCTGCTGTCACTGTGCCAGTCCATCTCACTGGGGTCTTCCTCTTTTTTCCTGACCCTCCACTTTACCCAAAGGAGCTCTGGTAGCATAGTGGTTACAAATCAGACCGCAAACCTGAAGGTCAGCAGTTCGAAACTACCAGCTGTTCTGTGGGAGAAAGAAGAGGCTTTCTGCTCCCGTAAAGATTTATAGCCTCGGGCCCCTTTATAGGGTTGCTGAGCTGGAACCGACTCCACAGAACATAACCACCACCATCACCACTTTAAGCATGATGTCATTCTCCAGGGACTGGTCCCTCCTGATAATATGTCCAAATTATGAGAGATGGAAGTTTTTTCATCCTAGTTTCTAAAGAGCACTCAGACTGTATTTCTTCCAAGACAGATTTGTTTAATCTTCTGCAAATCCATAATACTTTTAATATTCTTCTCCAACACCATAACTCTAATGTGTCTATTCTTCTGTGGTCTTTCTTACTCATTGTCCAACTTTCACATGCAGATGAGGCAACTGAAAATATCATGGATTGGTTCTTTGCTTTTGAACACTTTAAAGAGGTCTTTTGCAGCAGATTTGCCTAATGTAATATGTCATTTAATTTCTTGACTATTGAGTGTTGATTACGGATTCAAGCAAAATGAAGTCTTTGAGAATTTCAATTTTTTTCCATTTATCATGCTGTTATTATTGGTCCAGTTGTGAGGATTTTTGTTTTCTTTATATTGAGGTGCAATCCATCCTGAAGTCATTGATCTTTATCAGTAAGTATTTGAAGTCCTCTTGGCTTCCAGTAAGCAAGGTTGCGTCCTCAGCACATTGCAGCTATTATTGCATTTTCTTCCAATCCTGATGCCATGTTCTTCTTCATATAATCCAACTTCTCTGATTATTTGCTCAGTATACAGATTGAGTAAGTATGGCATAAGGACTAACCCTGGCACACAGTTTTCCTGATTTTAAGTCATTCAGTGTTCCCTTGTTCTATTCTAACATAATTGCCCTTATTCCATGTGTCAGGGATCCATTGTGAGGTCTCTGCCATTTGCTGAGTTTGTCTATGCATTCTGGAGCAGGGGGCATCATTACAGGAGAGGGTCAAAGACCAGTGGACCCACACTGAAGTGAACCTGAGCTAAGATTCCATTAATAGCCTGATCTTCCTATGCCTCTGGTGTGTCTTCTGGAATTGGTGTCAATTCAGAGCCTGTGCCCAATAGTCTCCAAAAGTATGATGGTTTTCTTTTCCCCTGTGAGCAGTCACTCTCATAAAAGGCCATAGATCCCTTCAGGGAGGGCTTCAGGAAAGACTAACAGTATGCATTCTCATAGTGTAGTGGGGTCTTTCTTCAAGGGAACCAGACTCCTTTTCATTCAAGAGCTTGTGGTATGTAAAATGGTCAAGTCTGGGAATTGATTGAAGGGACGTGACTCTCTGTTCCGGTGATCCAAGCTCGACTGCCGTTCTCGATCTAGAATGCTTCCACTTGCACAGATGACATTAATATTTAGTAGATTTCACATCTGTTTCACTCCTAGGAACATTCTGCCTCTGTAGCCAACACCTTAAGTCCATATGAGTCAGACTATTCTGACGACTATTTGATTGTGCTGTCCGTTAAGGGACCATGCTTCCCTTGTCAAGTCAATGCTGCCAACTGGGGTGTAATCAACCCCACTGTAGCCAGGTGTCTTAATTCAGTTAGAGAAGCTTCCACAGTCAAATCTGACATCTGTCACACACACACAAAAAAAATCATAGAGCAATGTTCAAGGATGCTGGGGCTCTCTTAACAAATTTATTCCTCACTGCTGTGATATCAGTCTATGGATTCAACCTGACAAATCCACTCTTCTGTGCCAATTCCCCTAAGCCTCTGGATACCTTCTTCAATAGTATACCAAGGCAGGTCTGGTATTTCAGTTTGATATAGTGCATGTAGGTCACCATATAAGCCATGCTTTAGTGGACTGACCAAATAAACCATTAGATCCTTCCCTAACTCTCAGACTGGAACACTGAATGAAGAATCTGTGCTCAGTGGACCCATATCAATAAACTCATGTTCCTTGTACCATTATGCCACATCTTTAATACCCGTTCTCAAACAAATTCCCCAGAGCTTCATTTGTACATATTAGGAACAAAACAAGCATTTTTTCTGGAGTGTAGCAGAAGACCCCTCCTTGGTCACACTTTGTGCTATATCTCTCAGGGGGAATCACTGGGAATTAAGTCTAGGGTTGCTGCTGGTGTGGATAAGCGATAGACTGTAAGGTCTGTTTAAATCACAAGGTCAGTGGTTCAGACTCACCAGTTACTCCTTGTAAACCCTATACAGGGTCGCTATGAGTTGGAACCAACTCAACAACACTTAACAACAATACGTCTAGAAGCAAAAATGGGTGGTGAGGTGGTCCTGGAGACAGTCAGTAATGTCTTGTGATGCCCTAGGTGATATCACAGAGTCTGTTCAGGCACTGTTGAGTTAATCTCATAACTGGAAAGAGTAGTTCAGCAGACAAATAAGGATGGGAGTGAAGGGGTTTGTGCTGTTGACAGGAGTGATTCAATGGAATTTATAGGTTCAATATTCCCAGATTCCTGATTATCTGATCATGTGTCCCCATCCCAAGTTTCAGAATCGCATTTCTTCCCAATCAATGCCCTCACTTTAACTTGAGACACCATCTGAAGCTGGGAATTCAATTGGTGTTGTAATTCAGCCACTCCTATGATAAGACTCTGGGTTTGTTTTTCAGCAATATCAGCTTTGTTGCTATAAGAAATAAGACTTTCTGTCAGAACACAAGTGGTAACTTTCAGGTCTTGTATGTGGCACTTGAGCTATGACTCCCAAGTCTTGGGCTCATCCCTTTATTTCACCACTTTGTGTATCAAATGTTGAACCAACCAACCAGCTTCCTTATACTTCTCATGCTGACAAACTTGTAGAAAAGTATCAAATATACAAACACCTAGTGCCCTGTCTTTCACCCACATTTCACTCTCAAATGTCTTAGACTGGGTTCTCTAGAGAATCAGAGTGAGTATATGAAAATATAGAGAGATTTATTTCCAGGAAATAACTCACACAATTGTCCTAAATCTGTGAGTCTGGTGTCAGATTGGAGGCTTCTCCTGGAGACTCACACAGCTCATGGGCTGACAAACCCCAAACTGCAGGTCAGATGACAGGATGCTGGCTCAGGAGTCAGATGCAGGATTGATAGAGTGAGGTTTTCCAGAACATCATCTATACTGAATGCCGGCCACACATCCAAGGAAACTCCCCTGACCTCAGATCACCAAATGGAGAACAATTGCGTAATACTGAGAATCATTCCAAGTCAAGTTGACACATAGCAGTAACCATCACGAGTTCCCATGAGCAACATCTCCTTCAGCAGTCAGAGACAGCTCCCATCCAAGTGCCCTCTTCCCCTCCCAGATCCTGCAGCCTGGGCGCTCAGGAAGGACAGAGTGTCTGTGACCCTGTGGAGGTCACTCACTCCCCATGAGGCAGGTCAGACACCCAGGAGGTCTTTCCCACGGCAGAGGCAAGTGCCACACACACAGGGGAAACGTCTGTACCACCACCCCACCCCGCCCCCACTACCAGGCAGTAAGTATACAGGAGGTATCCCCCCTTGGGCACTCCGGGGGCCTCCACATCCTCAGAGAGTCCTCTGCTCCCACCCCACTCCCAAAAAAGAATGCTGAGAAAATCTCATTTCACAGTTCCTCATAAAACCAGGTGCGGAACAGCTGCAGCAAGGGTGAAGGCACGATATCCGAGTGCCGACCTTGCGGCGCCCGTCGCCATCCCACGTCCCCCACCAAGAGAGGGAGGGCTGTAGGTGCATACTGATCACGTGGGTGGGTGGGGTGGGGGAGGCAAGAAGGCTGAAAGCAGAACCTGGGACCCCAGCCTGCTGCCTGCTCTGGAGAAGGGGTTCTCCAGGAAGGAAGGCAGATCCAAATTTGAGCAGGTTTTGCTGGGCTCCGCTGACCCACATTCACATACCCAGAGAGGTTCTAAATTAAAACGGAGACTTGGGGTGCAAATTTGGTAAAGTTATCTCTGAATTGAGTGTTCAAATGGGATCTCAGTCACAAAACAAAATGCTCATGAATCATTGAATGGAAACCAGTTTGATCAGTCAACCTTCACCTAAACTATAAGAAAATATATAAATATTTCAACATGGTTCCGGGACCAGATCGAGGTCCCAAAGTCTAGCAGACCCGGCTAATCTGACAGGCCCCACAAGGCTGACCTTCTGCACAGTCTGCCTAGAAAATCAACCAGGAGCCTCAGTAGTTGGTTTAGGAGTTCTGGCCTTTTCCAAAAACCAAGAAGGACAAGTTGGAGTCAGAATTGGTCCTAGAGACGGATGCCAAAACAAGTTACCCTCCTGATGGGGCGCTGGGCTCAGACCTCAAATGTGGGCTCAGTGGAGCTGACAGTGGGCACCCAGCTCGTTGGGGTTGCAAGGAAACCCTAGACACCCAGCCAAGAGCAGCAGCTCATTATTTGCAAAGTGCTTTGTGTATCCTGACCGTATCCAAGGGGTGGGCATTGCTATCTGGACTCATAGATAAGGAAACTGAGGCTTGGAGACAGCCCAGGGCAGGTGGCAAGATCCCATATCCTCCAGCACAGCCTGGCCATGATGAAGCATCTGCTGAACCCCACTCTCCAATCCAGCCCCAAGGTCATAACCTACACCAGCCCTGCAGCCCAGCCCACAGTAGGCAGGGCTCAGAGGTGGGCAGTGGGTCCCAGAGAAGCTGAGGACCTTGAATAAACCAGAGAACTGCCAGCTCGGGTGCCCATGAGGGCAGAGTGAGCTACTGTGGGCATCACCTACAGGTAACTAGCAGTTCAATTCCTTCTGGATCTCAAGGTAAACCAGCTGTTAGTCATTGTAGCTCCAGAGGGAGAAAGACCCACCATAGAGAAGCTTTCTCCTACCCTCTGCCTGCACAGTCTTCCCAGGACAAGCCCCTCTCAGGAGGACTGTGGTCCCCAGGCCTGCCCAGCCATGACAGACATGCTCCAAAGCAGCCCATATGAGCCCTTCCTGAGCCCCACATGGCCCGGCCACATGGCAGCAACAGCCCAGGACCCACACTGCCCACGTGAACAAGAAGAATCCGTCAGCAAGGCCCTGGACGTTTGTCTTGGGGTGTCTGTGCGGCTGCTGGTCGGTAGCAAACACGATTTGCTCTAATAAAACAAACCATCTGAGACTGGGAAAGCCACAAGAGAAAAACAGCTGTGCAGTGTTGGTTGTGAACACGTGTCTACACACCCAGTTCCAGCTCCCTCCCGCGCGGCTCCAATTGCAGGCAGGATCTGAAAGCCGAGTGCTCAGAGGACTCCAGGATTTGTGCCTGGCCTGGGGGCAGAGTAGAAGCCTGGGAACCTACACTGAAATACGCACACACACACAACCTTACACATGCTCCCCTAGCCACAAAGAGACCACAGGCCAATATCCAAAGTCCACAAAGACATATATGAATGAGATAGCCTTTAATGCTCCAAACTTGGAACACACTATCCACACAAGAATACTAACATGAGCTCTATTTATGGAGGTCCAACCTGGAATACCAAATGCCCATCCACAGGCGAATGGTCATTTATGAAGCAGCAGTGCACAGTGGGACATTGCACAGCAATGATACATGCAACGCCATTGGGGAATCTCAAAGGTCTCATGAGTGAAGGAGCTTGACATACCATTTCATGCATATTGTACAATTCTATTCACAGAAGTCTGAACAGTGGCTTTCTTTGGGTGGGGGATGGATTGTAAGGGGACCTCAGTAAGTGTTCTGGGGCACTGGAAATGTCCTAAATCTTGATCTGGAAGTTGGTTCCCCAGATGTGTACATATGTAAGAAGTCATGTTGCTTATCTGTAAATTATATCTCAGTGAAGTCGGAAAAAGGGCTGGTGGAATGTCAGCATCCTCTCAACTCTTACCCCTCCTTCAGTTCAGCTTTAAACCATGGTGAAGAGCAGCAAGTAGAAAAGCAAGTCTGGGAGAACACACTGCCATCACCAACCAGCTTATGGCAACTGAGAGTGAAAGGGTCAGAGGTCACTTCAGTCCAGGTGGAAATCAGTGTGCATTTTGAGCTCCAAGGTCAGTGTTACTGTGGGCCTTTAAAGATAGAGACACACCAAGACCTGACCCCAGGGTTCTCTGGCTATGAAATGCCCATGAAATCAAACAGGTTTCCCCCAGGCTCTCAGGAACACCAAACGGAATAAGAATATGAGTGCAGACACATGTTTATGGACACCCTCCTTCACCACCATTATCCTTACCTTGTGGCGCTGTGGGCTAATGCGTCAGACTGCAAAGTTGTTCTAACTGCAAGGTCAGTGATTCAAGCTCATCAGCTGCTCCTATGAAAACCCTATACAGGGTTGCTATGGTCAGAATCGACTGCATGACACACCACCACCACCACCACTCATTATCATAACCACTGCCACAAATACCACCATCACTGCTGCCAGCAATACCTCCACCGTCACCATCACCATTTTCACCACCTTCATCACCATCACCATCACCATTATCAATCATCACCACCTTCATTACCACCACCACCATCACCACCATCACCATCCTCACTACCACCACTACCACAATTACCATAACCACTGCCACAAATACCACCATCACTGCTGCCAGCAATACCTCCACCTCCACCATCACCATTTTCACCACCTTTCATCACCATCACCACCATCACCACCACCACTACCACCATTACCATGACCACTGCCACAAATACTACCATCACTTACGCCAGCAATACCTCCACCTCCACCATCACCATTATCACCACCTTCATCACCATCACCATCACCATCATCAGTACCTTAATCATCACCACCATCACCACCATCACCACCATCACTACCTTAATCACCATCATCACCACCACCACCATCCTCACTACCACCATTACCATAACCACTGCCACAAATACCACCATCACTGCTGCCATCAATACCTCCACCTCCACCATCACCATTATCACCACCTTCATCACCATCACCATCACCACCTTCATTACCACCACCACCATCACCACCATCACCTTAATCACCATCATCATCACCACCATCACCATCATCACTACCACCACCATCACTACCTTCATCACCACCATCACCATCCTCACTACCACCACTACCACCATTACCATGACCACTGCCACAAATACCACCATCACTTACGCCAACAATACCTCCACCTCCACCATCACCACCATCATTACCACCACCACTACTAACACTGCCACCAACACCACCACCACCACCACCTCCGTTATTACCTCCTCCTCCTTCACCGCCACCTTCACCATCATCATCACTACCACCTGGATCACTGTCACTGCCATCAGCTCCACCTCCACCACCACCTCGTCTATCACATTCACTACCACCATCACCTTTATCATTCCCTTCTGGACCTATCTTCTTTGTTAGTAAAGTAGAAGTGAATGCTCTAGTATCTGGATACCCTGAGAAAGTAGCGGACCCTGAGCTCAAGCCCAGGTCTTCACCCCAACAGCAGTGCTTGCCTCCCTTTGCTCTGGTTTCCACAGCTTCAACAGGTCCCTGACTGAAAGGCTCCCTTCCCCAGCTGCTGAGACATGTCCACTGAAATCCCAGCTAAAATTTGTTTGTGAAACCCATATAAACCGCATGTGCCTGAAACCTCTTCACTTTTCTAATGGCCCTGGAGGTGTTAACTTTATAGTAATTACAGGACTTGTGCAAAGTACCCCAGCTGCCCTCAGAGCCAACACAGCAGCACCCCCACACCCAGAACCCCAAGCTGCGGTTTGCGCAACTCTTGGAGGAAGTCCTACAAGAGCGAGCGGCCCTGCCGATGAATGACTACCCCCCCTCAATAAAACTTTTTGTGGGGCTGTAGAAGAGTCTATATTTAAATCAATCTGTTCATCTCTGGGAAGCCAAGACTCCATGGGCTCAGGGGCAGCTTTGTATAGTAAAGGCAGGGGTTGCAGTGAAGCCCTGAGGTGTCACAAATGAAGAAAGGAAACTGGGGAAAGCCTGGACACCTCAGCAAAGCTCAGCCAAGATGCTGTGTTCTGGAAGTCAGCTCTTGGGGAGTTGAGAAGAGAGAAGACAAGCATGTCAGGTCTACACGAGGCATCAAACGTCAGTGAAAATGAGAACAACAAACCAATTCATGGCAAGCCCGCATGTCAGATACGTGCTCTCCACAGGGTGTCTAATGGCTGGCTGGCTTGAGGAAGGTGTTAGGCAGGCCTCTCTTCCTAGTCTGTCTTCATCTTGAAGCTCTGCTGATGCTTGTCCAACATCACAGTACCTCCCAAGCTAGACGGACAGATGGGTGGGGGCTGCACATGAGGTGTATTGGCCGGGAACCGAACCCTGATCTCCCACGTTGCTGTTGTTACGTGCTGGTAATGCAGTTCTGACTGATAGCAACTCTGTATAGTGTTTCCAAGGGGCAGCTGGTGGGGTTGAGGTGTTGACCGTGTGGGTCTTAGTCCAGTACTGAGCCTTGACCATCAATGCCCCCACACCCATCACCATCAAATTGATCATGACTCATGGCAGCCCTACGTGTGTTCGAGTAGAACAGTACACCCACTGTGGTGTTTTCAGTGGCTGATTTCTCAGAAGTAGGTCACCAAGGTTTTCTTCGGAGGCTCCTCTGGGTAGGCTTGAACCTCCACCCTTTTGATAACCAACTTTTGATTACCTCAGTCATTAACACCATGCCAAGACCCCATCAGAAATGGGAAAACCAAGCTGCTTCCTCCTTTGCGACCCGCTGCTGATATTGTAGGTTGCTGGAGAATCACTTTTTCACTCATGGTACCACAACGTTTGCCGAATAGACAGACCTATGCTCTATTGAGATGAGGCTTTCTACTCCCGTAAGGATTTACACCCTCGGAAACCCTGTATAGGGTCGCTATGGGTCGGAACCGACTCGACGGCACTTAACAACAACAACAATGCTCTATTGAATGTTCAAGTCTGTGACTTTCAGAAGCAGATCACCAGACCTTATTTCCAAGACACCTCTGTGTGTGTGTGTGTGTGCGTGCAGGATTTGAACCTCCAACCTTTTGGTAATAGACCAGTTATGTCACCCAAGGTCTCCTGTTTCTCACAGGAACCTCTGCAAAGTTCTAGGGTAGACCCTTTAAAGTCTGATAGCCATCTCTCTCTCTCCCTCCCTGAGAATTGGCCATTGCAGAGGGGAGTCCTCGTGGGGCAATCACTAGCAACACTTGGCTTTTAGGTTTGTGTTAATTAAAATGAAATTAAATTCCTCATGCATGGCCCCCACCCATCCACCAAGAGACAGACATCCGAGAAGTGTCTTAGAAGAGAGACAGACAGAATCAACAGAAGATGTATGTACATGCCAGGGAGCTCAGACACCACCGAACTGAGAGAGACGAGGAAGGACCCTCCCCTAAAGCCTTCAGAGATACCATGGCCCCGCCCACACCCAGAATTCCATTTCCAGCTCCAGACCTGTGAGTGCTTATACTTCTGTGATTCTAAGCACCCCGATGTGAGGTCCTTTGATTCAGCAGCCTTGAGAGCCTAGTACAGGTGGATATCAAAAGAGAGGGACAACCTCTGCCCAGCCCCCCAATGCAGGCAGCCTAGGGTCCCCACAGTGAGAATTCCAGGCCACTGCACAAAACCGGACCCACAGTGGACAAGCACAGCCCAGCACTGAATCCCGGGGCTCTCGGCTGCTCCTCAAATTCTTGGTAGTACTAAGGGTCCAGTGAGCTGCCAGCCAAAAGGTTCGAGGTTTGAGTCCACTCAGAAATGTCTCAGAAGAAAGACCTGGAGACCACTCTACTTCCAAATATCAGCCTCTGACACACAGGGGGGACACCATGAGTCAGAATCAACTGTTTTGTTTTCCGGATTCTCCTGCCTGCTCCCCTCGGAAGACATTGCAGGATTGGGGTGGGAGGGTAGAGACCGTGACTGTCCAAGAAGTTTCCGGAAGGCAGCCCCATGGGCTCTGGTGCCTGGAGCTTCTACATGGCCAGACCAGGGCTCTGCCCTCCTCTCTCAATGAGGCCTGGCAGTTCCCCAGGCCTCCTAGGAGCCCGCTCGAGTTTCCAGGGAGCATAAACTCTGTCTTACAAATTAAGATAGTGACTCCCGCGACTTCAGGCATTAAAAATAGCTCTGCTGACTCAGTCCCTCACCAAAGTTCTGTGGGAAAGGGCCTGCAGGCCACAAGCTCACCCAGGGCTCACACGGCTCATGGCGAAAGCATGGGAGTTATGCCAGGGCTGCTGGACGGCCACCGGGCTGGCCCCTGTCCTGCCCCTTTGGAGACCTAAGTAGGCACCTGATTTGAGTGGCTAGTTGGGGGATTAGGAGCTGGACACAGGTTCTTTGCCCCCATTTTCTGACTCCCTCTCCTCCTCTGGAATGATCCTCGATGGATGGATGGATGGATGGATGGATGGATGGATGGATGGATGGATACTTTTATAAATGGTTGGATGGATGGATGGATGCTGATATAGATGGATAGATGAATGGATGGATGGTTGGATAGATGGATGGATGCTGATATAGATGGATAGATAGATACAAGGGAGTTCTTTGTCCCTATTCTGTCTCCCTCTCCTGTAGAGTCATCCTTGGTGGGTGGATGGGTGGATGGGTGGATACGGTATATACGGATGGATGGATGAATGGATAGATGGGTTATTGTTATTGTTAAGTGCCATCAAGTCAATTCTGACCCATAGCGTTCCTATATAGGGTTTCCAAGGAGCAGCTGGTGAGCTTGAACCACCAATCTTGCAGTTCAAACAACTGTGTGGTCTGGCGCATTAACCCACAATGCCACACCAGGACTCTGGATAGATGGGTGGGTACGGATATATAGATGGGTACTGATATATAGATGGATATATAGATGGGTACTGATATATAGATGGGTATTGATATATAGATGGATATATAGATGGGTA
>NW_006408552.1:19876719-19911197 GCF_000296735.1 Chrysochloris asiatica | reverse complement strand
TGATATATAGATGGATATATAGATGGGTACTGATATATAGATGGATATATAGATGGGTACTGATATATAGATGGATATATAGATGGATACATGTGCATGCATAATATAATCCAGTTAGGATACTTCCAGGTACAAGGAAAGAATCAACTCAACGTGGCTTTGAACTAAAGCAGCATGGCAGGTGCACAACTCAGTGCTCTCCGTGGCCATGTGACAGCATGGAACCCAGGCTCCTGCCTCCTGTCTGCTTGACTTCGGTCCCCAGAACAGCTTCCTTCTGCTTACAAAAGAACTGCCACAGCACTGGGCTTCACATCCTCACCCACCAACCTCTAAAGGCATCACTTCATTGTGCCCTTGTTAAGAGTCAAGAAATTCCCATAACTCTCTTTCAGTCTCCCCTGCAGACCCTGGAAGGTCTGCTTGTGCACCTGGTGGGTATGCCTGAGCATGTGGAGTGTCTGCCAGTGCACCTGGTAGGTCTACTGGTACACCTGAAGAGTATGGATTGCAGTCATCTCAGCAGCTCCTCCAGCTCCAGGTTTTACCCTCACCTTGCCAGAATCCTATCCAATGTGTGTGTGCCCTGGAGGAAGCACAGGTGGTCCCTCACAGAGATTGAAGGAGAGAAGAGAAATCGATGCTTCCAGAGTGGGGATTCCCACCAGACTTTGCTTTCCCCAGTCACACCCACCCTTCCCTCAGGTCTAACCCTAGGGCAGGCGCACTGGGACCACCAGCCTGCTGAGCCCTCTCTGTGTCTGCACAGAGTCGGATCTTTACCACAAACCCATGATGCCACGTCATTCAGAGCAATGCTGTTCTCCCTGGCTGGTAGGACAGCAAGAATCTCCAGGACTCAGGTTTTAGGGATGTGATGGGGCAGGAATTGAATCAACTCCCCCAGAAGTTCTCATAGAACCAGGACAAAACAGACACACAGCAGCCATCGTGGGTCTGAGTGGGGCTGCTTTGAGGATGCTGGTCTGTGCCAGCTGGCCCTGGTCATCCCAGCGAGGGGCTCAGGTACAGCCCTAGGTTTGTCAAAGGTCTCAGGCATCATCCCTTGAAGCATTTAGCCCCCACTGAGACCTTCTGCTCTAGAGTTTAAACAAACCCTCGTCGTATTGTCAAGTATTTTGCACGATTGGAGGAGAGGAGACTAGTGCGCAGTTATGTTTTAACCACATGAAAGCACACAAAATCAATTCAGGCACTTCTCCTGACCCCAAAATGTCTGCAGAGTCAACTGAGTTGAGAGATAAATTGTTCATATCTTAGAAAACCAGTTTCCCAAACATGTGCAGGTTTTCCTCCAGGATTAGGGTTGGCACATCGGAGATGTGAGTGTGAGGGAGGAGACTTCACAGGTAGGTCCCTTCTGCAGTTCTCAACATAGGAGAGAGAAATCGTCACTGAACACGCCAAACGAAGGGTATGTCACCTCCGCATAGCTGGCCCAGGGAGGAGAAAGGATGCAGCAGGCTGGACACGAAGACTCCACCAGGCACCAACTCCAAGGTCTTGAGCAGCTCATTCACCACCATTTCCAAGTGAAGATTCGTGAACATCAATAATCTGTGGTCCCAAACCAGGCATATTGCTGGTGGCTTCCCTGAATTCGTCTTGAATTCCAGGTCTGGATCTCTCACTGGTAAATTTCACCCAAGGCAGACGGTCTTTCCTGTACTTGGGGTCCTCCTACCACAGGGAATCATAACTGGATCTGCCCTTCAGGGCTCTGGGAAGGACAGGCTTATTTATACAAGAGCTTTTACAGGGAATAGCTCTTCTTTGGAAGGGACAGAGGGAAGAAGAAGAATGGGAGCAAAGGATGGAGGAGGAAGGAAAGAAATAACCTGTCATCCAATCTCAAACTTTCCTCCCAGAAAGAAGGAAGGAAAGATGGATGGATGGATGGAAAGATGGATGGATGGATGGATGGATGGATGGATGGATGGATGGATGGAAGGAGGTATGGTTGGATGGATAGATGAACAGGAGTGAATGAACGAATGGGTGGATGAATGGATATGGGAATGGATAGATGGGTGGATGGATGGAGGGATGATTGGATGACCCGGTGATGGAAAAGGGTCAGAGGGGCAGTTCCATTCTTGTTGCCACCTGAGGATCCTGCAAGGGGCACCCATCCCATGTCTGATAAGAGTAACCAGCTCTCAGCTAGATCCCAGCAGCAATTGCCCTCTCACCATGGAATTCAGGCTGAGCCCAGGAAATGGCTCCACAACTACCCCATGGTGCAGGGAAGGCCCGTCCGCTGCCTGGCTTTGTTTGCTCAGGGTTCAGGGCAGCCGGAGGTCACATTTGATCAGGACTAGGGTTAAGTGCTGCTGCTCTTTAAAAGTCAGAGCGAAAATCCATGCAAGACCTCCTTGCTCACACCCACCATCTTGGTGGGCTGTGCCCCACCTCCAGGGCCCCTCCGCACCCCCCTTCGCTCCTCTGCCTGGATGCCAGAAGAGCACCAGTGCCTGTTGGAACCGCCCTTTGCTGTTTTGTGAAAAACCCATTTATTGTCTGCATTTCTCGGGACGCTATAATCTCACCACTGCTGCTTCCTGAGGCGTTGCCATGGAAATGAATTTTCTGTCATAAATAAAAGTATTCTGGGGTCAGGAGATCTCAGGCATAACTAGGACAGATTTTGAGGGGAAATGCCAGGATTTCCGAAACCTGCCAGAGGATGGCTTAGGCTTCATATTCTGGAGTGTTTTTCAGGCTGATTTGAATTTGGCATGGTAGCCTGCTCACCACTGACAGTGACCAGTCCCCCGACCCCCACCTGCTGTTCCCGAGCCACGCCAGGACCTGTCTCTGCCCGTCCCCACACACCACTCTCTCCTCCTCAGTCTGGCTGGAGCCTGGTGCCCTAGGATTTGGAATTCATTGGTATTGTATGAGGTCTGGCTGTCCTTGAAAATGGATTGGTTCTGTGGGTTCCAGGGACCCCAGGAGGGTCCTGGCATCCCATGAGGCTTTGCTATGTCCCCATTTTCTCTCAGTCCAGATGTTCACATGGGACTCTGGCTTCATCTGTTCAAGTGTTTCCCTTGAGCTGGGAGTGGGGGGAGGGGCTCACCAGCCCTGGTCACCCGCCCCCCACTCACCACCTACCAGGGAAGTGAGCTTTCGGGGTTCCCTTTATTCGGGGTCATGAGGTCAGCATGTTAGGAGGTGGTGGGGACAGCCTTGGAGAATGAGGTATGCAAGGCCAAGGAGCCCCCAGACGCCACCCAACAAGAGGGATGTTTGCCAACACCCCCTCCCCACTGCCCACACACAAACAGATATCTTGTGTTAGGTAAACACAACCCTGATCCACCTCAGCCTGGGTCACTCTCCATCCCACAAGGAGGCCGCAAGGACCTGGCGCCACCTCTGCTCCGTGCCCCCCTAGTTCCCTTCCCTGCCTGTGAAGTTGAGCAGGGAGCACAGGCTGGGTGGGGAAAGGGTCACAAAGAGCAGTATAGCAGTTCATCTAGGACCTGTCCTTCTTGAGTGGCTCCAAATACAAGCAGGGGGTGGGAGGACGAAAGGGGAGGCTCTAGGGAGCCTGGCACCTTCCAAGGTGGCACAGCCCTCCTTCTCCCAACTGGGGATTCTTGGCTTGCACCAGGGTTACTGACCCCTTCCAAGGAGGATGCCCAGTTAGAAGGTCCTAGTGATGTCAGGAGAAGTGACCACAAGAACACACCCCTACAAACACCCTGCAGCCTCAATGACCAGGGTTGTCCATCAGGCCCACAGCTCAGTGAGCAGAGGAGCACACTCCCCATCCTGCCTAAATGAATTCTGATACTATCTGAGCAGGAGAGCCAGCTGGGGCAGGCTGGGACCTGCAAGACTGCACAAAGCTGTGGGGAGTCCCCACCTCCCCCTGCCCCGAGGCTCTCTGACAGCACTGTTTGAGAAGGGGGTTGCCTGAGGCACCCACAGCCTCACCGATGTGGCTGCAGGGCTGGATGTGCCCTCCTCCACGTTCTCAGAGGCTCCACCCCCACTCAGAGGCTCCACCCCCATCAAAGTATTCACCTCCACCCTGAGGGCCCACCACCACCCTAAGGGAGCACCCCTACCCTGAGGATTTACCCCAACCCTGAAGGTCCACCCCCACCTTTAGGGCCCACCCTCACCACAACAATGAACAATCCAAACATAAAGTTAAGAAAGCAGTTCCATTTGCAATTTTTTTTTTTTTTTTTTATTAAGTGCTGTCAAGTTGATTCTGACCCATAGCGACCGAGGAGCAGCTGGTGAGCTTGAACCACTGACCTTGCAGTTCAAAGGACTTTGCAGTCTGAGGCATTCACCCACAGCACTATACCAGGACTCCATTTGCAAAAGCAACAAAAAAATAAACTTAAATTCTTAGGAATAAATCTAATAAAGGAAATGCAAGTCTTGTAAACTGAAAACTACAAAGCATTGAAAGAAATTTTTTAAAACCAGAGTTAGTGGAAAGACATCCCATATTCATGGATTGGAAGACAATGTTGTTAAGATGGCAATATTCCTCAGAACAACCGACAAAGCCAATGCTGTTTGGTGCTGTCGAGTTGGTTACGACTCATAGCACAACAGAACGAAACACCGCTGGGTCCTGCGCCAACCTCACAATTGTTACATTTGAGCCCATTGCTACTGTCACTGTGCCAATCTATCAGTGCAATCCCGATCAAAATCACAGGGGACCATTTTACAAAAACTGATAAGCTGATGCTAGAATAGAAATGGAAATGCAAGGGATAAAACCCACTACGATCCACTTGATTCTGACTTACAAGTGACCCTATAGAACAGAATAGAACTGCTCCTGAGGGTTTCCTACACTCTAAATCTTTATGAAAGTAGAACAGCCTCACCTTTCTCCTGTGAACTGTCTGGTGGGTTTGAGTCGCTGACCTTGTGACTCCCAGCCCGATATTACAATAGACCCAAAATAGTCCAAACAATCCTTGACAGGGGAGAACAAAGGACAGTCAGACCTCAGAGATATTGAGGGTTCCATTCCAGACCACCCCAATCAAGTAAATATCACAAACAAGCAAGTCACACACATCTGTTGGTTTCCCAATTCATTTAAAAGGGATGCATTCATTAGACTGCAGTCTATAAAATGCATAATAGCATGGTGAAGCCCTCTGAAATATCACAAGAATGACCAAAAAGTGACACAAAGACACAAAATAAGTACAGGATATTAATATATATATAATATATATATAATATATATGTTGTTGTTTGTTGTTAAGTGCCATCGAGTCGGTTCCGACCCAAAGCGACCCTGTACAGGGTTTCCGAGGGTGTAAATCTTTACCGGAGCAGAAAGCCTCATCTTTCTCCCGCGGAGCGGCTGATAGTTTCGAACCGCTGACCTTAAGGTTCGCAGTCCGATTCGTAACCACTAATGTATATATATATATATATACATATATATGTGATGCTGATAGACTTGTTCAATGCAGCGTGACCACAATCCTTCAGTTTGTAAAAAGTGCAATGCCTGTGAAGAGCAACAAAAAATACAAAGCTCAGTCAAACAATGTGTGTCTGTACAAGTTACTGTAATCAATAAAGTGATGCACTGGCATGTTGGACACAAAGATCAGTGGGAGACCCACACCAGTCCAAAACTGGGGGCAACTCTGGTCAATTCCAACAGTTTGATCATCTTCTCATTGTTGTTACATGCCGGCTCATAGCAACTCCTTGAGACACTGTAGAAAAGTCCCATAGGATTTTCTAGTAGCTTGGTGAGTTAGGAGTTGGGTTGCTAACTGCAAGGTCAGCAGTTTGAGTCTACCAACCACTCCATGGAAGAAAGATGAGGTTTTCTGGTCCTGTAAAGATTTGCAGCCTTTGAAACCCTATACAAGGTCGCTATGGGTCAGAAGCGACTTGATGCCACACAACCACCAATACCAATGTTTACTGAAGCAAACTGCCAGGTCTTTCTCCTGCAGAGCGATTGGTGAGTTCAAACTGACAACCTTGTGGATAAGGAAACTGAATCCCAGGGGCCCGCTCCCTCTGGCACAGGCTGACCCGATGCGGCAACCCCAGCTCTGAGCCAAGAATGAATGAAGGAATGAACGAGCCTCTCATCCCTCTAGAACTCGCAGTTCAGCTTTTCAGGGCATCCATCCTGGGGGGCAGTCTGGGTGAGTGCCACTGGGTCCCTGGCTCCGGGGACAGGACCCTAGGTCGGCAGAGGATAGATGTGTTTAGGGGTCAGGTGGGCTCGTGGGTGTGTCTCTGAGCCTCCTCCGCCCAAGTGGCTGCTGCCTCCAGGGACAAGTTCTAGCAAGTCCACATTGTCTTCTTTCTCTTAGGAACCAAAGTTTTAGGGAAAGCTTCTTCCCAAGGAACCTTTGAAGCAGAGCAGATCTGGAAAGCTGGACATGAACAGACAGACCCTGCTCCCTACTCACCAGGAGCCCTCTGCCCCCCACCCCACCAGCAGCCATTGGGTGACTGGAGGGTGAAGCGTAGGTCAGACGCCTCTCTGCCCTGGGACACTGGAGTGGAAACTGGTGTCCCTAGTGCCCGTGCCCCCCTCCAGGGCCTCAGTGAGGGGTGTCAACAATGAACCATGTGCTCCTCAGCCTCTTCACCTCCGGCATCTCCCAGCATTCCCCATCCCTGGCATGGGATGGTCACTAGCTCAGAGCCAACATCTTGGAAGTGCAGCAGAGAAAACAGGAATGTCCCCTGAACCAAGAATAGATTCCCACCTCTTCCCAAAGGGATCTACAGACCCTTGACTGGCTCAACTTTCTGGTCTTGACACGCCCATTCACTCCCCAGGCATGGTGCCAAGGCTGAGCTAGGATGGCCAGAGAGGAGTCTGGGGAGGTGTCTCATGATGGGCGTCGCTCCCTAGGTGGAAAGGGGGCCAAGGGCCAAAGCCTGGGGCGATCCCCTTGGGGAGGGGTCTATCCCACCAGAGCCCCTTCAGCGGTGCCCCCAGCCCTGAGCCTGGAACGGAGGGACTCTGAAGGGAGAGAAATGTTCTCCCATCTGTCTGTCTGTCTGTCTTGTCATTCACACCAGAGTGACAGGACCACAGAAGGCCTGGTAGAGACTGCTTGACTCCAGCTGGTGTCGTGCTGGGTCCAGCAGGGCAGCCTGGCCACAGCCCTGGGGCTGGAAGAGGCACAAGGTGACTTCGCCACTGGTCAGGCCAGGCGGGGCCTCTCAGATGCTGGTGCGTGGCAGGGCAGCCCTCTGAGCGACTGCCCACTAATTGGCAGGCCCTCCGCCAGACGACGAATACTCTACATTTTTTGGCCGCTCAAGGGCCTAGTGGGAAACAGTTGCCGCTTTATTCTGCAGATACTACACACCCTGAGTCTGAGAGCTCTGAGGGGACGGGGGTGGATTCTGGCTCCATGTCTTAGAAGGGATAGTGGGGGGTTGGGGGGGGGGGCGTCACCTTGAGGCCAACAAGTGCTGGCCCCCAGCCCAGGGCAGTGAGATGGGTGATTCCTCCAAGTGCAGCCTGTGGGGTGTGGGGAGGGATAAGGAGCCCTGCTCTCCCTAAGTCCCCACCTCTCAGAAATGTGGTCTTAGGTCTTCACCCTATGATGCAGGAGGCCCCTAGGGAGAAGCAGGCAGAGCCCAGGAAGGCCCCCAACATGCACGTTAAGTCCAGAAAGGAAGGGGATGATGGTGACGCTTCTGTCCCTCAAATCTAGAGCCCACTCACTCCAATACAGCCCACCCCCCAACTACAGCCCCTGCTGGGCTCTGTCCCTGTCCCAGCTGTATTTCCCCAAGTCCCCAGTTTGTATCCCCCCTCCTTGGTTGTCCCATCCACCAAGGCTTAGTTCCAGGAAATGAGGCTGTGCAAGTCTATGACTTGGTGCCACTGACCACAATGAAGACCCGGGGCTAGGTCTTCTAGACTCTAGACTCTTGCCATCTAGACTCTTGACTGGGCCTGGCCAGGCTGGTGGAATCCAAAGGCCCCCCTCGATGTCATCGGAAGGAACCTCAGGAGGTGGGGCAGCTGGAACAAGCATCTGTTTGTGGCCATGGAGGACTGCAGATGAGGGACTTTATAAATAGCCACTGGCCAGCCGGGGCAGGTTCAGGGCATGCAGTGTGTTTTCCAGGCCCTGGCCCTGGCACATAATGCCGGCCCATTGAGCTCAGCTCCAGAGACCCTGGCCGGGCCCATCCGCCTGCTGCCCTGCCCTCCCAGTCCTATCTGCCCCGCAGTGGAGAGCTGGTTCCAGGCAACCCTTTCCCCTACAGAGGAATGTCACAGACGGGCACAGTGCCAGCTGCCCTCCAGCTCCAGCACTGCCTCATGGGGACCCCCACAGGAGGATCCTGAGGAGGGCAGGGATCATATAAGGGCATGGACATCAACTCATCTCTACAACATCAAGAAGCCACTCCCTGAGCCCCCTGGAATGGCCCAAGACTATCCCAGTCATGACCACGCCAACACACAAAGCTTTCTCCATTCAGGGAGGCTGAGTCAGCAGACACGGAGACCATCTTCATCCATTCACATGATGGTCAGGCACATGGACAAGTGGTGGCAAGACCCGACCAGCAGTGGCCTTCATAGTGATCACAGTTGGAAAGGGAGCCAACTCCCCACTGTCAGAGCCAGGGCTGGGCTCCCAGGTGGTGCACGGAAAGCAATTCTGTGGCAGGTGAGTCCCAAGAAGAGTCATCTGGCCAGGTGGAACCCAACTGCCAGTGCAAGATCAGAAATTGATGACCAGGACTTTCTTCCATGGATTCCAACCAAGAACCTTTTGGTTAAACTGAGTGCATTAACCCAGGCTCCATCTCAATCAGTAAACCAAGACAAACGCATTGTTGAGTGAGTCCCAGCTAAGGCGATTCTGAGTCGAAACATGAAGCATGCTGGTGCAGTCTTGAATGTTCCACGAGTCCGGTTCTACTGATACACATGGGGTCTCCATGAGTTGGGTGCAACTCGGTGACAATGAGTTCAGGAACACAAATTGCACCTCAGCCAACTAGAGGGAACAGAACTGGGGTGCCCATGTGACGGGCATCAAGGTCACAAGCCAGGGATCAGTGAGGCCAGGATTCTGAGCCCCACATTATATACCCACACCACCCTCGAGTCCCATCCCATCTGCAGCCCAGTCTGTTGGGGATCCAGGAAGCCCCCTGCCATAGCCACAGGGTTCAAGAGATTCTAATTCTTTGGGGCATGCCAAAGTACAGCCTGGTGTTACGGGTGGGTCCAGTCCCGCAGAAGCAGAAATGTTGGGAATGCAGGACCCAGCCACAGCAAAGGATGTAGTCTTGCGTGGGTGGTACAACTGAAGACACTGCAGCCACCTCAAAGGCTAGCCACTGCCGCCAGGGCCAGCCACAGACCACAGCCTCAGCCGGCCAGTCCCTTTCCGGCTGGGTGTGGACACCGTCCTTCCTGCCCTTTTGGGAGGTGAGGGTACTGGGTCGGTCAGCATCAATGTCTGACCCAGTGCAGGCCCTCACCTTTAGAAAAATGAATGAAAAAAACGAAGGAATGATGGAAGGAAAGAAGCCAACAGGCTCCGTTGCCATCCAATTCTCCCAGGCAGGCTTTCAGGTTGTCGGCTTCATAACTCCTGGATATTGTTTCAGAGTTTGTATGCGGGTTCAGCAGCCATCACCGGCATCTTGTGGGAACAGTTTCCACACATAAACCACATGTTCCCGGCACCTGCGACTGTGAGCAGCATGGGGCAGGCACAGCCCAACCACCACAGCAATACCAAGCCTGTGCTGATCACAGAGCACGTGATCATGGAGCTGGAAACGGAACCAAGATGCCACAAACTCCTACAGAAATTCCTTAGAAAAGGTACAGATGACAGAGAAGCTAGCCACCCCCTGGAGACAACTCTAAGGTCCAGAGAGTAGGGTGGTCACAAGAACTGCAAGGCCAAGCACAGGGAGAGTACCAGACGCCCACACTGGGCATGGGCTGACCATTCTTCCAGTGGATTACTTCTGAATAAAGCTCTGCATCTCCCCCATTGGCTCAGTAGGTTGTATCCCTATCCATTCTGGCTTTGCTTTCTCCCAGAAGATTCTGGAATCTCTGGAGCAGGTCCAGAGACCCCAGCCCAGAAAGTTCTGATCCCCAGCCACCATCCATTTACACACTTTCCAACCACTAGCCTCGTGAGCAGTGAGAAAGGATCTAGACTTGACTAGAAAACACTTTCCATCTGCTTGGCTTTTGCTTGGGGATATTTCTTTTTGTTCTGGTTAAAAATAAAAAAGTTAGAGCAGGCACTTGGCTATCTCAAAGTATTAGCATTCAGTAAAATTGCAAGCATCACTTTTACAAAGACTCACACATACAACACACAAAGCATAGCATCCTACCCAAAGTAAAAGAATTTAGGTCCAAACAATGGCTTCCAGGTACAAGTAATCGCTGCCCAGTCTTAATGCCATTCCATCATTGGTTATAGATCGAATTACTGCAATCTATAGGGTTTTCCAGGGCAGGTTTTCAGAAGTAAATTGCCAGGCCTTTCTTCCTACTCTCTTAGGCTAGATGCTCTGCTGAAACCGTTCAGTATCACAGCAACCCACAAGGCTCTACTGAGAGACTGAGTCTAGGCCCTCATTCCCCACTTACATGGCTGTTGTTGGAAGGTGTGTAGTTGACAGCTGGGAGTCAGAACTCTCTGGGCTGGGCTAACTGGGATTTGTCCCCCACCAAAGATTCCAGGACCTTCTGGAAGGAAGCCAGAAGGGCTGTGGAGACAACTTAACCAAGAAAATAGGAAGACGAAGAGTTTTAATCCAGAACCCGGGTCTCCCGCATGGAAAGAAGGTGAGAGTTGTATCACTGAACCATTTGACCTATACATAGTTCTTTTGGAATGGCTGCTATTAAATCAGCAAGATGAAGCTGAGCGATGGGGGGGGTGGGGAGACACACAAAGCCAGAAACATTTAGAAAATGATGCATAGGTAGGTATACCGTGTTTATTTTAATACATTTCATTAGTCTGCATCCTGCTAGGAAAAATACCGTTCTACTCTCAACCGTCACAGCAGCCCCGTGTGTGTTATCGGTGTAAATGTCATCATCATCCAAGAGATAATTAAAAAAAAAAAAAAAAAAAAAAAAAAAGCTAGGCGAAGAATAAAAAGGAAAGCTTAATAATCACTTTATGGTGTAAAAAAAAAAAAAAAAAATCCACTTAAGGCTCCCAAGAAGGTTTCTGTATAGACTTAAACAACACGTGAGCAAGGTGTGGTTCCGAACATTGGCGTGGCATTTTCCGGTACATTCCTGGCTCCTGCGTGCCCCTGCAGCACCCGCCCGCCCGCCTCCTTTAGGAGTTGTCCAAAATGCAGGCTCTGCGTCCTTGTCCAAGAGTACCTGTGGCAGAAACCCAGTCAGCTGCTGCGACGTCCACCAATCCCATCACACTGGGCGTCATCCTCTCCGCCAACCGTGTGGATGTTTTCTTGTGGGTCATTTTTGTTGTGGTGGTGTTTTGTGGTTCTGTTCTCTCTCCTTTTTTTTTTCTTTTTGACAAGGAAGCCTCTTACTGTTCACTGAGCGTTACAATACTTGCTTTGATGTCACGTTAGACAAATGTACACTGTCTCTTTGTTCCCCTGAGTGTTCTTGGAGACAGTTTTCACGGAGGAGAACAAAGATCGTACACTGGCAATAAAGCACCGTACATAGTAGGTTCAGGAATGTAACACGCCGTGGACATCCGTGTCCCGGGGAAGGGCTGCCAGCTGATCTTCACCTCACATCTGTGGGAGAGGGAAAGACAGACACTGAGTGGAAAGTCTTCAGATGTAAAGTGTTCCGGACACTGCCTGAATCCAATTTGCCTTGCTACTCTGGCTGCAACATCCTGGACTAGGTTGACAGCAGCTGACAGAGGAACATGGGTTGAAAGCAAGCCCCATCCTCCCATTGTACAGATGAAAGAAACTGAGGCCCAGAAGGTTCTTGTCTCCCCTTTTTCCTTTCCTCCAGTCTAAAGCATGGGTACGATTTCTGGAGCTCCAGCAGTCATTTTGGGCTATGAGGTAGCACAGAGCCTTGGCTAGAAGGGGGTCTCTATTTGTCAGGCAGACTTGGGCACCGAACTCGTGCATACTTCCCTCCCAAGAGGATCCCCATGAATGGACCTGATCCTCAGACTTCTAGTTCCACACTGCCACAATGGAGCCAGGCTCTCAGACACATTAGCTCTCAAGAGCCTCCTCTTACAACTGTTTGCTTTGAATGCCATGGATTCCCACAGACTAGGGGGGTCAGCTTTAAGGATCAGGAAAGACTGGAACAACCTCTTTGTGATGCCCACAGCTGCCTCGGGCTAGCCCCCACTGTCTTCTGAGAAGCAAAGTGACTCCCTAAAAAGATTACATTTCCTAGTCTCCAAACATGGATGGATGGCCACAGAGCTAAAAAGCAGACCAACTGGGCAGGCTCTCTCGATGAATAATTCTTTGTTTTTCTCCTCATCTTCCTCTTTCCTCCAGCCTGGAGCATGGGTGTGATTTCTGGAGCTCTGCCAGCCACTTTGGGCCACGAGGCAGCTATGAGGATACACACACCAGCCACAGAAAGACAAATGACACCTCAAGCTTGAATATCTGCTTAGGTCCCATGAACCCTTGTTATTTCTGGGATGTTACCTGCAGCCTGGAGTCCTGCTGTGGTAACGTAGGATAAGCACTGGATCGCCAACCACAAGGTCGGCTATTCAAACCCACCAGCCATTCCTCAGGAACCCTACATAGGGCTGTTTGAGTCAGAGCCTAGTCTAACAACAATACCCAGCCATGACATTGTTGTCATAGTAACTGACAGCCGGAAACATTGATAAAAACCAGTTGTTGAGTTGACACTAACACAGGGAGACCCCTTAAATGCCAGAGTAGAATTGTGCTCTTTCAGAAGACCATCAGACCTTTCTTCTGAGGGGCCTCTGTTTGGATTTGAACCTCCAGCCCTTCATTCAGCACCAAGCACTTAACCATTTGCACCACCCTGGGGGGGAGAGGATACCCTTGATAAACATTTGTAGACAGGCCTGACTCAGCCTTCAATAACCACCTTTGCCTGCAAATTCTGTAAGCCTCAGTTTTTCCATCTGTAAAAGGGACGCCAGCCAGACTGCTCAGGAAATTCAACCACACTGGCTCTCACCACCCTCAGCATTTTCCTGTGTGGCCTTCCACCTCCCCAATCAACGGAAAAGAAAAGGCCAAGCTAAAGAGGCGGCTCCAGAGCAGGGTGGGCCGTTGGCCAGGAATTGGGAGCCGGGAGACCCACAGCCAGCGACACCTAAAGCGGCAGAATTGCGATTAAGGTTAATCAATGTCCTCTCCAGGCCCAGACGGCAGCGTGATTGGCCGCTGTGACCAGAGCCGATTGTGTTCTCCCTCCCCGGTGGGTCCCAGCAGACGGGTCCTACCTGGTTGGCCGTTCTAGGTGGGCTTTAACCTTTTGCGCTTCCGTTTTTTACCTGATTCCCTAGGCCTTCCTGTCAACAAAAGGGCAGGGAGGGTGAGAGGGCCTGGGGAAGGCGGCTGGTGGAAAGCCCGAAGCAATAAATACCTATGATGTTTATCTCTCCAGAGAGCTTCCTGGTGCCCCCACCCCTTAGAGGGTGGCCTCAGCAGTGGGTCCCCACGCCCCACTGCCTCTGGACAAAGTCCATCCTGAAGGGTGAAGGTCAGGGCTCTGGTCTACTCTGCACGGCAGCCAGGAGCTCAGAAGGTGCTCTGGGCCTACAATGTTGCCCCAAGTTTGGATCCTTGGGCCTGGAGCAGGGGTGCACTGAAGTTAAAAAGGCAATGCAACCCCAAGTCCTGTGGCCCATCGAGCCAACCCACAGTCATAGCAACCCCAAGTACGTCAGAGTAAAACTGTGTTCCACGAGGTTCAGAGGGACTTCAGCGGCTATTTTTTTTTTTTTTTCAGAAGTACACTGCCTGGCTTCTCTTTTGAGACACCTCTGGGTGGGCTTGAACCTCTAGCCTTTTGATGCGCAGCCAACATCATAGACCCACCCCACTCCACCCTCTGTGCCAAAAAAAAAAAAAAAAAATGATAAAAACCCTGTATGAGGATTTCAGGAATCTTCCTTAAACAAATAAAATAAAAATGAGAACCTAAGAACAGCCTTGGGGGTTCCACTCACCTGTCCCCTCTTCTCGATCCTCAGGGTTCAGGTTCGAGGTTGTACATGTACACTCCAGGTGCTCTTCTAGCCTCACCTGGACCTCTTTTAATTTTGGCTTCTTCCTGATATACTCCACTTTGGCTACCTGCCAAGAGAACAGAGCTGCAGTTAGACTCTATACCTGGTGGTGTACAAGGCTGTCTGAACAGGGCTACTCAAGATTGGTGAGCTGACCCCACTTCTGTTACAAATAAGCCCAAAAAGGCCCTCATGTGCCTGAGAGGAGGCTTGAAGGATGGGCCACAGAGTGGGATAGAATGGGGTGGAGGCAGGCATTCTCCAAAAACTGTTTTCTATACAGTGGGCTGCAGGGAATTGTTTCAAATGTGTGCTTTTACTCAAAAAGAAAACACAGCCCAGGAACAGTCCCATGGAGCCTGGCTCATTCTGAACCCTCACCTGGGAAGCACTGCCCTGCCCATGTTCAGCTTGGAGGAGACTAGCACCCAAACCCCAGCAGGATGCCCAAGGAACAGCCAATGGCCAGCTGGGCTCACTGAGAGCAAAGGACAACTGGGGAGGACAGAAGGTAGGAGCGTGACCAGGTGCACCTGACCTCCCTTCTCCAGGTTCCTCCACACCCCTCTCCAGCCCAGAACAGAGATTCCAGAATGCAATTCCCAAGGCTGGAGATTGGAAGGAAGAGGCAGACTTACCCCCAAGGACCCCTGGAGCAGGCACCCTGGTCCTTTCAGAGCCTCCAATATGAGAACTCCATTCCACTTGCAAACACACACAATATGCAACCAACCATCCCAGCAAGCATGAAAGGAGTCCATGGGATGCAGATAGCAACGAGCTCCATGCAGAGGCAACTCAGAAGAAAGACCTGGAGATCTACTTCTAAAAGGTCAACCTTTTAGATCGAATAGAAAACACCACGGAACACAGTTCTACTGGGACACACAGAGGTGATCATGCCAACACTCCAGTCACTGCTGTCCAAAGTGCTTCCATTGCTGGTGGTGATGTTGTTTAGTACATCCGGTCAGTTCTAACTCACAGTGGCCCTGTATAGGGGTTCCAAACAGCGACTGGTGGGTTTGAACCACCGACCTTGCAGTTAACAGTGCAGTGCTTATCCTATAACGCCACTAGGACCCCCATACCCTTCCCCCTCATTTCTCCTTTTCCTCCTCATCATCTTCCTTGTGAGGGAACTGCACGGTCAGTTTGAATGTTAAGACTGGCATTTCAAACCCACCAGCCGCTCCTTGGAAACACTGTACCAGGTCGTTATGAGTTGGAACTGACTTGACAACACTTAACAGAGACCCACACAAGGAAACCTGGCACTGGGCTGGCTCTCTCTGAGCGGCAGCATTAGGAGCAGGTGTGTTACCCACAGCACAGAATTATCTGTGGTCAGGTCATGATGTTCCCCATTTTCCACACCGCCCCCTCAGCTTCAGAAGTCTCACACATATCCCCCATGTCATCACCAAGAGGTCCAACTCCCAGCTCTTGTTTCCACAAAGCCTGCTGCCCCGTCCACTCTTCACAGTCCACATGAGCTGCCCTCCCTGGGGCCTCAGATAGCTTTTTCTCTCTGGCCCATAAGCCAGAATGATTTCCATCCCACTCACAGCTCCAAAAGATTCTTTGAAGTCCTGCCCCTGACCCTGTGAACCCAGCCTTGTTTGGAAAACAGATCTTAACGATGCATTCATTAACGAGATCACGCTGAAATAGGATGGGGCCTCCCTCACAGTGACGTCATATAGGTCCTGTACCATCCCCAAGATCAGTTATAAATGTGACTGTGTGATCCAAAGGGTTTGCATTGGCTGATTTTCAGACCTAGATCACCAGGTCTTTCTTCCTAGTCTGTCTTAATCTGGAAGCTCCGCTGAAATCCGTTCCGCATCAGAACAACATGCAGACCTCCACGGATAGACAGGTGGTGGCTCCCCCTGAGGGGCACTGGCCGGAAATCGAACTCTGGCCTCTTATATAGCAGTTGAGATGTGCACCACGAACCACAGCTGCCCCTAAGGTCATCTGAGTAGTGTCTTATAAAAGAGAAGAGACAGAGAGACAAATACAGAAAGAAGACGGCCCTGTGATGATGCATCCACAAGCCAAGGAAGCCGAGAGAAACAAGGGCTGACCCCTTCCCTAGGGCCTGCCCACACCCTGAATTCAGACTTCCAGACTGCAGAACTGCGAGACTGTTCATGATTTCTGTTGTCAGTCCTCAAGTGTGTGGTTCCTGTCACAGCTGCCCCAGGACACTGAGGTACAGCATGTCTGTCCACTTGCCCTGGGCCTCTCCTGTAGCCCCTCTCACTCAGGGTCCTAAAAGGTTGTACTTTCAGCCCATTTCAGGTACGCACTGACTTCTCCATCCACAGAACAGCCTTTTGGGAGCAGCCAGTCCACCCATCACCATCCAACCACTGAGAAGGAGCCCAGGAGGGAGCAGAGCCTGCTGGCAGGTCCAGAACTGGTGTAGATGAAAGAAGAGACCTTAGACCCAGGTGGGACACTCCCCACCTAGGGGTTTCTGCCTTCCAAGGAGGCAGCGCGTGGGGACCTGGTCAGTGTGGTCAGCCCTGCCCACCAGATAAGCCACTTTAGGTACCAGACCGGGCTGCTTGGCTCACTGTAGCCTTTAAAAAGCAGCCGCTTTAGTTAATCATCAACCGAGGTGCAAAGGTGCCCCTCGGACGTGTGAAGTATCTCTGCCTGGGTGTTAACAGCCTGCACCAGGCATGCGCTCAGATGTGGGTGCGGCCTGAACTCACTGGGGTCAGGACCCAGGCCAGAAAAGGGACCGCTGCAAGCAGGAGGTTTCACTATATCACTGCCGGAGTTCCAGGAGAAACCAGGACTGGGGATGCAGGAGGAACTACTCCTAGGCCTGCCAGACTCAGCCTTTCAATCTGCACAATGGGTCAGCAATCACCCACCCGGAGGATGAAGTGAGGTCATAGGTGTGCATAACCCTGGACTGCCCCTCACCCAGACCCAAATCAGCTGCAGCACCAGAAACCCCAGAATGACACTGGGGGGCCATGGGGTGTCTCATTTTTGTGTCTCACGATGGGCAGGTGAAGACCCTCCCTCAAGGATACTAGGTGGGCAGGATGTCCAGAAAGAGCAGGGAGCCAGGTCTGGGATTGGCTACCTGGCACCATAGCCAGCCAGTACAGATCCCAAGTCTGCCCAGTCGGGGACCTTGGTTAGCACAAATGGAACCGCCTTCCTCTGCAGGGCCCTGCAGCTCAACCCCACCTGGGCCCAATCTCACTCCCCACTAGTGCCTGAGCTACCCAACACATCCCAGGTGGCTGGGATAGGCCTAGGACAGCTGGCCTGAGCCGAGCTGGGCAGGGCAGCCACCCACTCCAGCTGGGATGGTCCAGCCCCTTTGTTCAACAAGCAGCCATGCCTAGATCCCTCTTAAGAGCAAATACGTGGCTCAGGAGAGGTGCTCATCCACCTGGCAGCAGGCTCAGGTCTCCCCACATGACAGACAGTAAACCCCCCTGGCCCGGTCCCACGGGGAGGGAGCCGCCGGTCTGGGAACCCTCTCTCCAGACAGTCCGCTTTATCACAGAAAACAAATAGCAGTTTATGATCGCACCTGGCCCGGGAATGCGAGGATTCCAAGCTGTTTTGCTACCCTGTCTGACCAGGAAAGGGCCACATTTACCCCCAAGAACATGCCACGAATATTCACTTCTCAAATGTCTGCTTCACACAACTCACGCGTGAAGACTGAGGCCAGGACATCCTCGGGACCCTCATTCGCATTGTCTCAGTGGCCAGATGCCCTTCTGGGACCTTCAAGTGGGGAGTTCCCAAGGCCCTCCCCTTTCTTCTCCCTTGGGTGTGTCTCTCACCTTAACAAGCCAGATTATCTTTTTCTACAAAGCTCACCTAAGGCACCACCATCACATCTGTGCACACCTAAGATCCAACCCATCCAATGACATCCCTCCAAGGAAGCACCCAAGGCCATCAAGGCCCACATTCCTGTTGGATATCCTGTCCCTGGTCTTCAGCCTGCAAAGGATGTCCCCATAGGAGCCCCTTAAAGCCTTGAGGTAGAGTTGATAACGTGATAGGAGCTCTGGTAGCGTAGTGGTTACGAATCGGGCTGCAAACCTCATGGTCAGCAGTTTGAAACTACCAGCCGTTCCACGGGAGAAAGATGAGGCGTTCTGCTCCCATAAAGATTTACAGCCTCGGAAACCCTGTACAGGGTCGCTATGAGTCGGAACAAACTCCACGGCACATCACAACAACAACAAGTCTTCAAGAGACCCAGAGCATGCCCCCGTGCAAGCTGCAGTAACCAGGGTCCCTGGGAGACTTTTCCTGAGTCAGACTCTTAGCAGCTGAAAATGATCCCCTCAGCTTCAGATGAGATATTCCCATGAGCCCTTGCAGCCTCTCCCTCCCTCTTCATTCCCTCACCCACTGTGAATGAAATGGATGCCCAGAGGTGTTGCCTGTTGTCATAATAAAAACACAACAGAACAAAATGCTGCTGCCCAGTCCCATGCTATCCTCACAATCACTAGTATGTCTGAGCCTACTAATGCAGCCAGTGTCAGTCCACCTCATTGAGGTTCTTGCTCTTTCTCGCTGACCCTCTACTTTACCAAGCACCAGGGACTAGTCTCCCCCTTACAAAATGTCCTAAAGTCGTGAGATGAGGTCTCACCCCCTATACTTCAAAGGAGCATTTTGTTTGTGTCTTCTGTTTGTCCATTCTCCTTGGCAGTCCAGGGTATATTCAAGTAAGTAAGTAAGAAGTGGTAGGACCTGTCTTCAATTCAGAGAACCCAGAGCCCCTGAGTACGTGACCCCTGAGGCACCAGAATGCTGAGACCACTAGCCTAACTAGAGATACCCAGAGTCCCTGAGATGAGCAAGTATCCCACCTCACATATTTGCTCACCCCAGGGACTACCAAGGACTCTGAGAACCCCACACAAGATTAGTGTTGCCAAAGCCACTGTGTTTCCCAAAGATCCCAGACCAGACCCCACACAGCCTCCTCCCAAGCAACCTGCCCAGCTCAGTGCCAAGCCCTGACCCAGTATCACAGGAGGGCATGGCCCAACTTCCAGCCTCTGGAGGGCTGAGGTTCAGTTGAGGAGGGGCCAGGTGCAGCTGAGGGCATGGCCATCAGTTCTAGAGAGCAGGATCGAGGCTGTTTCACTCCCCGAACAAATGCAGCTGACTTTCCCAGTGGTGCGAGCCTTAGAGATGGTGAGAGGTTGCTTGTTCCGACCCACCTGCTCCTTCACCATGCTGCCATGATACCAGCCTGGCCTGGGCAGGCTTCAGAACTCAATCTTCCACTTCCTCTGGGACATAAAGGAACCAACCTTAAAGTCATCTCCCAGACTACATTTCTCACACCCTTACACTCCACTTACCCTACACCTGGGGACAGAGGGCAACCATGTGTCCAGTTACAGAGCCACACTCAGCACCCTGGGCTGACCTGGGCCCCTCACTGCCTCCCATAATGCTGGGAACCCTGAGGGGCCTGGGTGGCACCTCCAGCTGTTGCCTCAAAAGAGCAGAGTGGCTGTGAAGGGTGAAGTCTGGGGTCTCAGGGGCCTCAGCCATGCTCACGCTCCTTAGACCACAAGGTTTCTTCTAGCAGACCCTGGACTGACAGCTCCCCACCCAGCCAGCAGGTGTGACCCTGACCTTATCATGCACAGCTTTCTAATAAGAGAACTTTAAACTTGAATTCAAGGCCAGAGACAAGAATAAGAGAAACAGGTCAGAAAATGCAGCCCCACCACCACCGGGAGAGGACAGACAGGGGAGCCTGCCCCTCCCATTGAAGGCCCAGCCAACACCCACCACAAAGGCACTCAGTCGGAATCCAGGGCTTTGGGGGGCCAGAGCCCACACCCAGGTCAATGTCCGCCCTGGCCCCATACAGAGTGGGTCATCTCCACAATGGTCCTCCTGTTCCTCTCTGGCCCCGGGTGCTGTCCCCTCCACCAGGCCCCCAGTGTCCAGCCAGGATGTTTTCCTCCCGATAATCTGATGGAGGGGTGGGGGACAGGAAGAGGGAGAGTGGGAAAGGCCCACTCTGAGGGTCCAGCCCCTACAGGACACTCTGTGACCCAGGACACACTGAGGTGGGTTCTACCACCTGCCACAGCCATCGGGCCTCTCCCAGGAAGGGTCCTACACTGTGCTGTGAACGCTATGGCTGGACCCCTGCTGGACCCACAGCCCAACATGAGGCTGGAAGTTCTACAGACTGTGAACTGCACCCCCTGAGGAGACTCGCTGAAATCCCAATCCCAGCATAGGCAGATCATGCTTTATCAAGTTTCACTCTTCTACACTTTACAGATAATGCATTTTTTTACAAACTGAAGGTTTTGTGGCAAAAGCCTGCAGCTGTCGGCAGCACTGATTTTCCAATAACATGTGCTTACTTGGCATCTCTGTGTCCCATCATCCTCACAAGATTTCCAAGTTATTCATCATGCTAATTTACAACACCTCATAGATGACATTCTAGTGGCAATATAACTTTTCTACTCACAGTTGTTGATAAGTGCCATCAAGTCAGTTCTGACTCATAGCGACTCACAAGGTACAGCCAGTGGCTTTGAACTGCCAACCTTACTGTTCAGAAAACCTTGCAGCCCAGTACTACAGTGCCATACCAGAACTCCCACTGTCGTAGTTGTTGTTGTTGTTATGTTCCGTGGAGTAAGTTTCTACTCATAGTGACCCTGTACAGGGTTTCCAAGGCTGTAAATCTTTACGGGAGCAGAAAGCTTCACCTTTCTCCCACAGAACAGCTGGTAGTTTTGAACTGCTGACCTTGTGCTTCATAGCCCAATTCGTAACCACTATGCTACCAGAGTTCTTAATTCCACTGGAGTGGTGTCTTTATGAAGGAGAACAGACACAGGGCCTGGGAGACAGAGCAGGACACCATGTAACACTCCATCTATATAAGCCATACACCATCTGGAGCCTCAGAAGCCAGAGGAGAGGCAAGAATGGCGTCTCTCTCAAAGCCTCAGGGCCGATCTCTGATCTCAGACTCCCAGTCTCTGGGGCACTTGTTGGTACCACCTCAGGATATTCGTACTCCTGATCTCAGACTAAAACATGCTTTATAGACCTTGCTAATACCCCCTCAGAATATTCCCTCAGGATATTCATACCCCTGATCTCAAGACTCCCTGAGACATGCTTTATAGTAATTATTAGTATCCACCTAAGGATAGTCATACCCAATCCCCAGGACTGAGGCATGCTTTATAGTATTTGTTAGTACTACCTCAGGATATTCAAACCCCTGTTAGGCATCACCCCACTAAGGCCAGAAGATGCTGGGCCATACAGGAATGAAGTGGAGGGCAGTAGGGGAGACTCACAGGAAGAACTGTGTTGGAGAAGGGCATAGGACTCAACCCAAAAGCCTCTGTCCAACCCCTTATCAAAAATGTGGGTGGTGGGGAAAGTCAGAGCTGAGTTCAGGGAAAGTTCCCATTTGTCAAATCTGGAGACAGTAGTTGAGCACCTTGGTCACGAACTATGTCCCATCTCTCCCACCAGAAACAGGCTTTGAAGGCAGGGAGGAGCCTCTAGGTAGCAGTAGGGGATCATGGGAAACCTCGAGGTGTTTAAGAGGTGATAAGCCCTAAAAGAGGTCCCAGGGCAGGATGATGTGAGACCCATTCACACCATGCCCAGAGCACCAGTGTTACCCAAGGAAAGAAGCATGCCCAGAGCACATCTTCCTATAGGGCCAATAGAGGGGCCAAGTGTTCACATGGTACCTAATTAGGAAACATTTCCTAGCCCCTTGTTCTACATCCACAGGACAATTTGAGATTAGGTTTTGAGTAGGGGCATGAGGGAGGGGAGGAAGCAGGGAGGGGTAGCTTCATTTCTTTCCAAAGAACAGGCTTGGTGCAAACAGTTCGCCCTTGGCCACTAACCAAAAGGTTGGAGGTTTTAATTCAGCTAGAGGCACCTCAGAAGAAATGCCTGACAATCTACTTCCCAAAAACTCATCCACTGAGAACCCTGAGCACAGTTCTACTCAGGCACACATAGAACGGTAGGGGCGTCATGATTTGTAAGTGACACAAAGGCAACTACTCACAGTAATAACTAACCTAAAGCTTAGAGGTACCTTAGAAGAAAGGCCTGGCAATCTGCTTGCAAAAGTTGAGTTGGAATCAAGTACATGACGATGGCTTTGTTGGTTGGTTGATTGGTGGCCCCCAAAACAGAAATCCTAAAAGTGAACTTTGCACACTGCAAGGACAACAGACCCTATCCCCATAAAGCTCAGCATCACCTATTTGGCAGGGGTCCAAAGCTACATACCACAGTCCCCAGACTCAGTATTCACTGCCCAAACTGATGGCCCTGTCTTCAAGGGTCACGTGGAACCATGATGCGGTTTAAGCCAACCAAAGCCCATCCCCAGGCAAGTGGACACCTGAGTGGGCCACCTCCCAGCTCCAGCCTCACCAAAGCCAGCGGCCCCTCAGAAACCTCCCCTCTGGTCCCCCAATGCCCTTTGGTGGGAAAGCTGCAGTCTAGACAGGAATGGCACACCTGAAGCTTCAGGAAGAAGCATCCAGCCTGCAGGCCAGCTGGTATCTCCAAGTCAACAGGCAGCCTGGCCTCAGCTGTAACAGAGCACTGAGAGGAACAGAGAGGCTGAGTGGAGACTCCAGACCCTGGCAGCAAGCCCCCACCACCGAACCAAGTACCCAAGACCCCAACTTGGATGCCTGGAAGACCCGAAATAAAACCGCACCCTGGGAGCAAAGTGAAACAAACAAGGAGCCAAGATAGAACCTGAGCCAGGCTGCTCCAAGGAGGTGAGCAGCTGTGTGTAGCCCCAGACATGCCCCCTCCCGGCCACCAGGTTCCCAAGTCCCTCCCAGAACATCAGATGCTGAAATAAGGAGAGGGCTGGACTGAGGATCCCCCATCCAGGAAAACCTGTCATGGCCATATTGTAAGACCAAACCTCACAGCACGGGGGTACTGCCCCACTATAGGGGAGGGGACAGAGCTCCATCATTATCAGGGGATACATTAGGAGCCCCAGAGCTGGCAGGAAGGGACCCCCACTAAGCAAGTCTCTTCCTTGCTCTTAGGCATTGGGGGTCCCCAAAAGCACTAGGCAGCCTCCCAGCCCACCTCGTTATTGTTGTTGTTGTTGTTGTGTGCCATCGAGTCGGTTCCGACCCATAGCGACCCGGTACAGGGTTTCCGAGGGTGTAAATCTTTACGGGAGTAGAAAGCCTCATCTTTCTCCCGCGGAGCAGCTGGTAGTTTCGAACCGCTGACCTTAAGGTTCGCAGCCCGATTCGTAACCACTACGCTACCACCTCGTTATTAAGACAGGCTATACTGAGGTTGAGTCTTGGCCCTACTCCCTACTACTGCTTGCTGTGTCCAGGGCCTCAGTGTGCCGGCCAGGGGAATGGGAGCAAGTACCCATATCACCTCACTGCCTTTCCAAGAGCATGTTATAAACGATGGGGCCCTTGAGGTGGGGTCTGGGTGGGCTCACCTTGACTTTTTGAGGTATTGTATGTGTGAGGGCCTGGGACCTCAGGGTGGGGTCCGGGTGGGCTCCCCTTGACACTGAGGTGGTGTACATGTGTGAGGGCCGGGGACCTCGGGGTGGGGTCTGGGTGGGCTCACCTTGACGTTGCGGTGGTGCACACGTGAGGGCTGGCACTTGATATTGCTGGTGTTACAGCAGCCGGTGCAACGCTTCACCTCCACGCAGGGCGGCCAGATGAGGAAGTTGGCAGAGGTGGGGTCGATCTGGCTGCGAGGTATCTCGTAGATGACCGTCCTGGTCTTGCAGACTGCAGGGATGGCTTCCTCTGTGGAGGCAGGCTGTGGTGAGCCCTGACTCTGCCTCCTGTCTCTCAGCCCTTTCCCAGGGGGTCTGGGGGGTCCTGGTCGAGGGACTGAGCATCCACAACTTTGGCGAAAATGTCAGAATTGCCCCAAAAGACAGACAGAACCACCCCCATGAGGTGTTGCCCAACTGGCCAAGAAGGAACATGAAAAGATGGGGGTACAGGCGAAGGGGAGCCCACGGTGGGGGTGGCCCATGACACCAGAGACCACATGACTATGGGTTATTGCTCAGCGAGTATGAAGTGTGGCAACGGTGGGGCTGGGGGGCCTTGACCTCGATGCCTGGAGCAGCCTGTTTATCCTACCAATGCTGGATGCCACAAAGCACCTTCTGGGGACAGGATACAGAACAGGGAACTGAGGGTGGGACCCTGGTACATGAGGAGGGGGCTGGCCTATACCTGACAGTGGCACCCCCTAACTAACAGGCAAGCCCTGGTCCTGCCCCCCCACAGAAGGTCACTCCCCTCCAGAGTTGAGGACTGTGAGGGAGGGCACCAAGGCCACTCCCTGGCACACCCAGCAGGGCAAGGGATAGTCAGCTGTGTCTCAGTAGTAAGAAGAGTGACCAGATGTTCCTGGAAAAGGATGAGGCCTGAAGACCATCACATCAAAAGCAGACTCCCCCCCGAAGGGCAAATAGTGCAAGATCTCACTTAAGCAAAATGCCCAGAAAAAACACAGAGACAGAAAGTGGGTGAGTGGTTGGTTCCCAGGAGCTGAGGAAGGGGCTGTTGTTGGTAAGTTGCCCTGGAACGCTGTCCAGTCCTGTGTCCTCCTCACAATCACTTCTCTTTGAACCCATTATTGCAGCCACTGTGTCAGTCCATCTCGTGGAGGGTCTTTAAGGGGTCAAGGGAGAGATGGAGGATTTCTTTAGGGTCACCAAGTTTTTATTGGTGAGGTAGATTTTTGGAATTAAGATATAAAAGATATGGGTGATGGCTATACAACAGGGCAAAGAGGATTAATACCACTTAAAAATGGTTAAAATGACAAATGGGTTGTGATACATATTCCTCTATGGAGTAGGAAGCAGGAGAGGGTGGACATCTGTGGACACACAGATGCCAATGCCCAGCCCTGGAAGTCACCAGAATCAGGGGCTGGGTCCCTTCTCAGGGAAGAGGCAGTGGCGGCGGCTCTATTTTCTGCTCTCCTAAGATAACACACATGGCACAGACAACTTTGTACCATCCGCCTGCAGCCCCCCTAGAGCCTGTCTGGGTGCCAGGCATGATTATCAGGCTGAGGAAGCCACACCGGGACCAGCGCCACCCTATTCTCTACCTTACTAGGCAAGGCCGCTACAGCCCAGCTATTCTACCCATCACACGCCTGGAGTCCAGACGGCCCAGAGCCACCAAGGCAGCCATGATGACCCAAGAGTCACCAGGATCCCAGCCCCGGAGTTGGCGGAGTTGGAGTCTGTCCTTTCTGAGGTCCACACACAGCCAACACCCCAAACACATGGCCTCTAGAGGCAGTCCAGGGCAGGGCTGGCCTGTCCACTGCCTCCCCCAGGCCCAAGTTACCAAGCCCTCTTCTTGTAGTACCAGGGGTACATAGGTCCCCGCCCCTCAGAAGAAGCCCAACATCCAGGACTCCACAGACATTGCTTTGGGGATGTGGGGAGAGTCCAGGGCTACTAGTGAAACAGACAGACAACATGCCCCATAGAGCCAAGCCCCTCAATCCTGAATCCTGCAAAAAGTATTTCCTATGGCTGGTCCTACCCTTTCTGAACTCGGTGTCTCCAAGCTATTGAGGCCTCTCTGGAAAAGGGGTCCCCATGGTACTGGTGGGAAAGTTCTGACCTTTGAGATGGGTCTGGGGTAGGGTGGGCTAAAAGGTTGGGTTTGGTATGAATGTTGATGGATGTGAGGCATACGATTGTTCTCCCACGCTATACATTAAGAAGTGGAAAATACAAAACCATCTGCTTGAAGGAAAGTAAAACTGGCATGGGTGGGTTGGGATGGGCCACACAGAAAGAGGCAGGACTGACCCAAGTAAACAGCATGGGGCTTTGGGGTCACTCCCCACCATGGCCCACCTTGGCCAAGCACCAGAGAGCCCAGGAGGTCCTATCAGCTTTCTGAATCAGTCAGTCCTCTCTGGAGGGGGCTAGACAGATGTGGGGTACTCTGCAATATGGTCCCCAAAACCATGCCCAGCTGCCATCCAGGGAGCCAAGTGTAGGGTGGAGGGAGGCGTATGTCATACCTCCTCCTCGTGCCTTTCGCAGGGCCCCCAGCCCCCACCGCCTGTTTTTAAGCTAATACCCAGGAGCGCTGAGCTCCACGTTATGAATTGGAAATTAAAAGCAGCCACATTTTCCAGCTCGGGGCCCTGGCATGCTACAACAGGAATGGGCACTTCAGGAATTCATTTACTCTCTTCCCCTGGACTGGAGAAGGACATGCAGGGTGGAGAGAACCTGAGGAGGGGCAGCCTCACAGAGTTCATAGGACAGAGAAGTGACCAGCCAATGGTCACAGGTACAGAGGGGGCACCCAAACAGCTCCCCTGGGGCCAAGGTCGGGGGGTGCCACCCAGCCCCTGGGGCCCACTCAAGTCTCAGAAGCCAACCTTTCCCCAAGCCCCCTCACCAATACTCCTCTTCCTCCGAACGGGTACTGGCCGCCTCTCGGGGGCATGCCTGGCAGCGTGGGCCCCCCAGGCTCTCAGACTTGGCTCCAAAACATCCTCAGCCCCTGCAGGTAGAAAGGGAAATGGGGCGGGTTTACACACATCTGAGTGTGTGGGGAGGAGGGGGGGAAGACAAACCTGGATGGAGGAACAAGCTTATATACACCTGGATGGGGGCACCAGCTTGTCTACACCTGGGTGCAGAGGGGACCAGTTCGAACATACCTGGATGCCCTGGCCCTCCTAGCAGCTCTCCTTCCACATTAACTTTGAGGATCAGTTGGGCACAAAGAGCAAGCCCACGCCTCATCCCTTAGGGTGGAAGGGGTCCCCTGGGTAGATATGGTTTGCAACTCCCCAAAATTCCAATAACCTCAACATAGGGTATGTTATTTTTGCTATTGTTGTTAAGCGCTGTTGAGTCGGTTCCAACTCAGTGTGACCCTGATAAGATTTCTGAGGAGCACCTGGTAGATTTAAACCGCTGATCTTGTGGTTAGCAGTCCAGTGCCTATGAATAGCACCACACAAGGACCCCAAAATATAGCAGCCCCTGCTCTACCCATAGTTAACACTGAGGACTCAGGAGGGAAGGAACTAAAGTTGGTCCCGAGGCCGGCCAAGGACCCAGAAACTAGGAGGGTAAGGTGCACTCCCAGAAAAGGCTTGCTGGGACTTCTGGGGTTGAATGTGTGTGTGTGTGTGTGTGTGTGTGTGTGTGTGTGTGTGTGTGTGTGTCTCCTTCCTCCTACCTCTCACTAAACAAACCCTCTATGAAGCATCTTAACTCTGAGGGGCATCAGAAGTAGCGTCAGAGTCTGGGCCCTTGACTAGGCCCCACTTGTTCCTGAGCTAAGTCTACCATGAGGGGAAGAGGTCACGAGTAAGGCACACAGGGAGCCTGGCCTTTAAGACTGGAGAACCCAGGAAGCAGGTCTTCTGCTGGGCAAGGAGACAGTCTGGAAAAAGGAAAAGTGATCGAAAAGCTTGTAGCTGGCAAAGGAGACCCTGTGCAGGGAGGGGCCCCAGAGCCAAGACCAGCCCTGAGAACCTGCCCCTAGCTGGCCACCCTCTTCAGCCCCCCTCTCTAGCACAGTCCTGTCCTCCCCCTGCACCTTCAGACAGGGTCAGTGGTCTCAGAGGTCAGGTTCCAGCAAGGAGAATGTAGAACAAGGCGGGGGGACACATAGCCAGCCAATCACCTGGGCCCATCCCTTCCCACCTCCCTCCATCCTGTCTCCCGAGCAGGTACCCAGAGTACCCAGAGGACAGCCAGGGTCTGCTGCTGTTTGTAGCAACATGTTGGTCTAACTCACGGTGACCATGGCACAATGAGGTAGAACGCTGCCCGCTCCTAAGACATCCGCTGATGGGTGACGGATTGTCCTTTTGTGATATATAGGGTTTTCTCAGTGTGGACACTGTGCTGGGACCCGCTCAGCACCACAGTGGTATACCAAGCCCCCACTGACAGACTGGGAACCAAACTTAGGTCTACAACGTGGAAGGCGAGGATTCTACCACAGAACCATTGTGCTGCCCCCAAAGAAGTGCCATTGAGTCGGTTCCGACTCAGCGACCCCGAATAGGATTTCCAAGGAGTGACTGGTGGGTTTGAACCACTGACCCTGTGGTCCAGTGCTTATCCTACGGCATGAAATATATATACCCCTATAGCCAGTACAAAACACAAGTGCAAAGAACCTCGCCCATGCAATGATCCCTTCTTGGGAACTTCCCACACAGCAACCACCCTAAGTAGAGGCTTTCTCCCCCATCTCGGAGTGAGGAAAGCAGACAAGGTCCCGTCCTGTCTAGCCCACCAACCAGTGGGATAAATCTAGCTTCTCCTACTCCTATGCTAAGCATGAAACCCAAAAACCCAAAACCAAACTCAGTCCATTGAGTCAATTCTGACTCCTAGCAACCCTATTTTGTTGCTGTTGTCATTAGTTGTTATGTACAGTGGAGTCAGTTGCCATAGCAACCCTATTGTTGTTGTTAAGTGCCGTTGAGTCGGGTCCGACCCATAGCGACCCTGTACAGGGTTTCCGAGGGTGTAAATCTTTACGGGAGTAGAAAGCCTCATCTTTCTCCCGCGGAGCAGCTGGTAGTTTCGAACCGCTGACCTTAAGGTTCGCAGCCCGATTCGTAACCACTACGCTACCAGAGCTCCTTATAGGACAGAGTAAAACTGTCCCCCAGGGTTTCCAAGACTGTGAATCTTTATGGGGGCAGAGAACCTCATCTTTCTCCTGAGAGGTGGCTGGTGGTTTTGAACCACCAACTTTATGGTTAGCAGTCCAATGCTTTAACCCACTGTGCCACCAGGGCTCCTTGAAAGCAAAAACCATATATAAGGGCAAAGGTCAAAAAAATGTCATCTTTTAAAAGACCACATCGTGAGCCCAACTTTTTACTTAAAATGACTCAAGGCTCTACTGCCACTGGTTTTCTTTGTTTCTGACCCAAAATAAGATCAGAACAGGGCTACTCATGCAGTAAGAATTTCCCATCAACCAACTGTTTGAAGAAGCATTTTATGTGAAAGAAAAAAAGCAGCATTTATGAGTCACCTCTGGGAGCAGCCATTTTGCCATTACCAAACTGGGGGCCAACTTGCCCACTCCCACTCTCGAGATTTCATTTAACTGTATCACTGGCTGTCATTTTTACATGCTTTATTCAAGCCAGGCTTGTGTGGATTAATGTTGTATTCCTTACAAATACATGCCATGATCTTTTTACATCTGTGGAAACTGAGGCCCAGAAATATTCAGGGACAAGGGCCATTAAGTGGTGGAAGGAGAAGAAATTTAAGCCTCCAGAGCTGTGTCCACCTAACTCAGACAGCCCCTCTGGCCCCCAGCTTAATAAACAGAGAAGACAATCACTCCCCAGGGCACCAACCTGGCTGAAATCTGAACCGAGAGATGAGAGACAAGGCAAGAACAAGCCCAGTCTTTGCCCCCCGAATGCAAGATGGGTGGTCAAGAGCCAAGAGCTGAAAACACTAACGGAGGAAGTTGTCTTTCTGATTTATGCGAACAGAGAATGAACTGGCCCTAGCAATAACTTATAAGACAGCCTAGGACTAGGCAGCCACGGCATGAATCATGCCCTAAAACTGCTCTCAGGACAGTTAATCAAGGACTCTTCCCTTCTGGCTTTCATGCACAGATGTCAACTCAGAGGATAGGTCATGATCAGAGCTGGTCAGAGCATTAATGGCCCAAGACGGGATATTTACGATCAGATACTCAGTGACCCACTGGCACCCAGCCAAGCACCAGAACAAAGCTCTCCCAGGGCCCCTGGTGCTGAATGGTCAGCCTTCATCACACATGAAACGGCTACTGATCATTAAAACACCACATGCAGCATTCCAGGCCTAAAACCACATGGGAGAAAGCAAAACCCCTGCGTGTCCCTCCCGAACACACCTGCCGGCTGAGTACCCAATGGCACAAACAGAAGCAGGTCAGGGTCTCTTCACCTCTACCAAGAAGCTGTAATGCAAGACAATAACATAGATGCAAGCAATTAATACGCTTGGCTCAGCTACAAACCAAGAGGTTGGACTTCAAGTCCACCCAGAAGCATCTCAGAAGAAAGACCTGGTAATCTGATTCCCAAAAGTCAGTCCTGTTCTGATACACACGGGTCAACGGCACCTGGCATGTTAGACAGTGGTGGTTCAGGTGGGAGACCTGGGTTCGATTCCTACTCAATGCACCTCAGGGATGGCTACCAGCTGTCTTTCATGTTGCTGTGACGCTGACTAGATGCCAGAGGAGTTCCTAGACTAAGAAGGATGAGGCAGCAAGGCCTGGAGATATGCATCTGAAAAAGCCGCCAAGAAAAGGCCTACAAAGCACAGTCCTAGTCTGGCACACACAGGGCTGTTATGAGTCACAGCCCACTGTGGGGAGTCCAGCCTGCAAATCACAAGGTCAGGAGCCTCTTCCAAGTTGGTGTGTAAGATCCCACCATGTTTGCTTTCTCCCACCCACCTTGTAAGTTCATCACTTAGAGAGAACTGAGCACTAAGAATGTGGGTGTCTGGGTTACAAAGAGGGATGAAGTCATACAGGTGGGGGCAGGTGGCCTGGCCTCTCCAGCCCGTTCCTCACTGACCTCCAGTTATTAAAGAGCTGGGGGACCAGCTAGTGCCTGTATGACCATAAAGGAGGTTCCAGGGACCAGAGAATTACCCCCCCCCCACTGCTGACAACTTTGCATGGGTGGAGACAGGAGTTGGGAAAACACCGTGTCCAATACAAGCTCTGTATGGTACCAGGAGGGTGGAGACCGACCGTGGGGACCACCAGATGAGTAAGGAGGGTCCTAATCCAAACCTACTACCATCAAATCTTTTCTGACTCTTCTTGTCACATCCAAAGCCCAACCCCAAGAGTATCCACCACACAGTTCCCAGGGTCAAGGATAGAAGGAAACCTAACCTGCCTGCTTGCTTGAGAAGCCATTAAAGCACCAAATCTTTCCTTCCAATCCTCCACGAGGCCCCAGGCCCAGCCCCCAAGTCAGGAATTTCATCAGCATAAACCTGCTGAGCTACAATGCTTAAAAGCCTAAATAAGAAAGGTCCAGGCAGTAAGTCAATGGCCCATTTCCCTGAGGCTTCCCCAGGCCCCCTACTTAGAGGCAAGACAAAAAAAAAAAAGCCTAGAACTTTATCACTGATTCAACTCCCCATTTCTCCAAATCCTTCAGGGACCCAGTGCCTACCCCCACAACTAAAGCCCAATCTTCCACTACTAAGAGTTAGTTCCACATCCAGGACCCAGCTCAAAACCACCACCCGGCTTCAACTCTGATCTCCAAGTGAAACTCCACCTGCTTCTCAGATAAGGATCAGGTGAGGATTTCCTGGGTCAAGAAAGTACAAAAACCATAGGCCATGCTAGAAAATGGTTTTGGCACGAAATAAAAATAGTACAGGCCTCTCTGCCACCATAATTAGGTACAAATTTCCAAATGACTAAGCCATGTGATTTTACTTAATTCCCCGGTTCCAACCCCCCTCCCCAAGCAGTTAGCAGGGAGAATAATCTTCAACTCACTTAAAACTCCTCCAAATAACACCACATTTACAGACACCTTGGGCTATCTTTACAGGCACCTTTGGACAACTCTGTAGTGAGCATTTTTTCTTTCTAATCAATTAGTTTTCCGGTTTGGGTACTTCCCTGGTTGAATTCCCACCCAAGTGAGTTGTTGGCTGTAAAGATGGTGGACCTGAGACATAGTCCCCGTCCTCACAAAAGTAGAGGTCAGCTCAGCCCTCTTAGGTTTTTAACTTGGGAAGGAAGGTAAGGGGACTCCTATAAACTTAGCCAACTGGGACCTAGTTCAACCTTTCCAAGTGGAACTCCACAACTTCAAAACTCTGCTTTACAAATAAACTGTTTTCTAAAGTGGCTGAGATCCAGGCCCGGAGGGTGAACCCAAAAATAGTCCCCAAACAGCAGATGTGTGGATGGAGGACATTTTTATTGGGTCGGGAAGAGAGAGACCACAAAAGCCCAACCCTCAGACATGGTCAGGCACCAGCTAGTGGCCATTACAAAGGGCTCCTAACTGGTCCAAGCTCCTGCAGCAACCACAAGGTGCTTCCCCTCCCCAAGGCCCAGGCACGCGAACTCCCTTTCCAGCGCTCCGGGCTCTGGCCCAGGCATGGCCCGGCTCCGCCCGCTCTTGCGGCCTGCCTCTCGGGGCGGCACACACCTGGCGGATGAGCCGCCCGCCGGCCTCGGGCTCCGGCGCCCTCTATGCGCTGAACTTCCCGTGGCACACACAAGGTATTTTTCTTAAACACGAAAACAATCCCTGTGCGAGCGAGCAGCCTTCGGCCTGGAGACTGGAAAAGAAACTCCTGACTCATGCGCTTGGGCTTTTATGGCCGGGGATTGGATTCTGACCTTTCGGTCAGCTCCTGTGCTCAGCACCCAGCCGGGCCCAGCGCGCAAGGAGGCCACGCTCGTCCCCGGCCCCAGCGCGGCCCGCGCCCGCCCAGCCCTCCCAGCCCTCCCAGCCCTCCCAGCCCTCCCGGGCGCCCGGGGCCGGGGGCGCGATTTACCTACGGAATCTATCTCCAGGAGTCGCTGCAGGTCCCGGATGCTGTGGATCTGACTGTGCGCCAGCCTCTCGATCACTTCGCGAGGGATCTCCGTTTCCTGCAAGCGGAGGCGACACGGTCAGCACTGCGCGCCCAGGCCGAGAGCCCGGCGTGGGTCCTCGGCCAGGATGAACCGGTCGCAATCCCCGCGCGACTCAGACTCAACCTCAGCCTAGCGTTGATCGCCCACAAGGGCACCCCTCAGCCAGGCCGCGGGACCACCGGCCCAGGCACTGGAGTGGGAGGATGGGGGTGGGGCCGCGGGCATAACCCCAGGTTCTCCCTTCTCTGGTCTGCTCTTGGGAGGGTAGTCTCCTTTAAAATTTCAAACAAAAGCCCCCGCACTCTGGTCCCTCTGTCCTGGTGTCAGTTACAGGAGGTCCAGGGGCAGCTAGGGGCCCAGGGAGTTTCTGATTTAATAGCGAAATCAACATCTAGAAAGATCAAGTTGAAATGCGTCACGGATCGGCAACGAAAGTCCTGGCAGCTCTAACACTTTAATCTAGCGGGCGGGGGGGGCTTCGATTTCAAGGCCCGGAATCCCTGCCTAACGCGGAGGACAAGGTCTCTGTCCCACACAACACACCCGCCCCACCCCACTTCAGGCCCCGCAACGGCCCCGGCGCCAACTGAGACGCCCCAAATCCAGGCAGCGCTGAGCTAAGCTGCCCGGGAGCTGGGGGGTTAAATGTCTACCTCTAGTAGCCCAGACTGCCCCCACTACCTACCCAACACACACCCTTCCCGATTCTTAAAAAGAGTAGGGGATTTCTGGGGGCTCCAAGCACCAAGTTCCCACCTCTGGGGTTAGAGAATGCCATTCATCACGACCAAGCTTCTGGGGAGTCGGATTCTAGGGGGTGGGGACGCGGGAGGTGGGAGGGCGCGGACGCCTAGCTCAGCCACCTGTAAGCAGGCCCGGGGCTGGGGATTGCGCCGGCCCGACTGAGCCGGGACTGCGGTTCTGCAGTGCCCACCCTGATCCGTCGGGGGCTTCTGCCACCGCCCCTACCTGTCCCTGTCCAGGCTTCGTGAGTTTACACCCCCTACCTCGATCCCCCACAGACCACCGTGGCCTCCCGGCCGCCGCACCCCAACTGCCCCTCTTGGAGAGGTGCTCTAGCCCCCCGAAGTTTCTCCCGGCTCTTTCGCCCCGCGCGCCCCCAGTCCTTGCACTGCCGAGCGACGCAACGCGTCGGGAACTCGCAGACACACTTAGGCATGGCAAAAATAGAACCCAGTTGGGAAAATTAAAATATCTACCGCAAGCAAAATGCGCCCTGCGGAGCCCCGAGCGCCCGGCCGGCGGGGGGCGTGAGCCGGGGGTACCGCGGGGACGCGGCGGGGTGGCACCCACCTCGGCCAGGGCATAGGCGAGGTATCCGCAGCCGAGCAGTAGCAGGCAAGCCCAGGTCCTCATCGCGGCCCGAGGCGCGGGGGGCTCGGCGGGGAGGCGAGGCCGCGGGGCGGGCGCTGCAGCCGGGCTCCTGTGGCGGCGAGAGGCAGGACCATCCCTCAGGGCGCGGGCGGGCGGG
>NW_006408552.1:19870741-19876235 GCF_000296735.1 Chrysochloris asiatica | reverse complement strand
GGGCCTCGCTGCCGCCGGGAGCCGAGAGCCAGGAGCTGGGAGCCAGCAGGAGGAGGAGCCGCGGCTCGGCGCGCCGGGAGTTGTACGGACTCGGCGCGGCGGGCGTGTGGGGCCGGCGGCGGCGGGGAGGGGGTTATAGCGCGGCTGCCCCTCCCCCGCCCCGCCCCCGGATCCCGGCCGGACCCGCACCTCGGAAGCTCGCGGTGGCCGCCGCCGCCGCCGCAGTGGCCACACAACCCGATTCTCTCGGTCTCATATCATACAAGACCGTGCGCCTAGCTCGGAGCCCCGCGCCGGGCTGGACTCCCCGCGCGCCTTGGGGCTGCCCACCCACCCGCTGGTGCCAGCTGCGATCCTGCGGCACCCGCGGTAGTGGGGAGGAAAGGAAACCGCCGCAGAAGTACCGCTGGTGCTGGATCGTTCTACTGGCCCCAGGGGCGGCGAAAGGGCAGCGCCCAGGGCTGCTGCGCCCAAAGGGGCAGGAGAGGCTACTGCGCCCTAAAGGGCAGGAGAGGGACGGCCCACTCCTCTTGAGCGCCGGGCTTCTGACCACAGTTAGCACTCGAGCCTCGGCCTCCCCTCCCTCTCCATAAAAGGGCACTGAGTCTCTGGGCCGAGGTGGGGTGGGCGCGTCTGGGGCACTCACCTGGCGGCTGCCACGCGCCCCCGCCCAGGAGCCGACGCCTGGGGCCCCGGAATGAGGAGCCTCCACCCACATTCCAGGCTGGGGAAGGGGGCTGCAATGTGTCTCAGGCCCACCCTAGGATTCCGTGCACCCAAGTCTCCACTCCTGCGCGAAAGGCCGGGCCGCGCCCTGAACGGAACCGAGGGAATGGGCGGGAAGGAAGGAGAGAGAAGGCTCAGAAACAGCCCCCAGAGTCTGGGCTTCCCGACTGGGGATACGCGGGACGCTCAGAGCGCCACTTCCGGCCACAGCGCAGCACAGAGTGCTCTGCGGGGATCCGACGCGCTCCGAGGCCGAGGTCCGAGCGCGACCCGACAGCTCTGCGCGAACTGACAGAGCACCTGGACGGAACAGGTTCCTCCTGCCTAGACCAGGTGCGAGTGGGCTCGGCGGCAGCCCCCGACGCCCTCACAGTGTCCTTGCCTCGAGGGAGCGGACGCACCATAGTATGTGCACCCCGGAGTTGGAGGACCCACGGACCTTAAAGCTAGACGGCCCATTCCTAGAGAAACTAGGGTACTACCCGTGAGTGGGTGGGCGTTCGAAGAGAGTTCCACCCCTAGCCCTCCCCGCCCCCATCCTGTAGATTAGGTCCGCGGCCGCCCTCCCGCCAGACAAAGGCAGTAAAGGCGCAGCCCCGCGGGCGGTCTTTCATCCCCAGCTCTGCTGGCTCTGGCATTTCAAAGGACAGGTCCGGAGGGCGCTTGCCTTCCCCCAGTACCTGCGGGGCGGGGCCTCACTTGCAGTTCGAAGGAGGGCTCACGTCTGCTCATTCCCTAAATTGCTCATCCACAAAACTCGCCAACCCGCCTGCGGGACCCCTAGGGTCAGGCGCGTTCTTAAAGGCCTGGAGCAGCACTAGGGGACGGAGGGGCGGGGGAAGGTGAGAGAGTGACTTGACGCTTTGATGGTGGTTGATGGTTCAGTGCGGTGGAGTCGGTTCCGACTCATAGTGAGTCCATACCGGGTTTCCGAGTCTGTAAATCTTTTCGGGAGCAGAAAGCATCACCTTTCTCCGGCGGAACAGCTGGTAGTTTCGAACGGCTGACCTTGAGGTTCGCATCCCGATTCGTAGTAAACACTACGCTATCAGAGCTCCTTTAGAATCACTGAAATCGGGCCTGGTCTGTCCAGGTGGAACCTCCACCTGAGTTTGAGAAAGAAGCCCACTGGATTGGGCGACTGAGGCACAAGACCGGAGTCCCGATGGCCATGGGCAAGTTGATGGATCCTGAGTTAAGCGCTCACGTCTTGAGAGGCCTCGGCTCCTCGCGGGCCCAAGGACATATCTTAGGGGTGTGACAATGGAAGTGGAGGACGGTTTGGTACCTTCCCAGCCCACGCGCTGTCTCCGAAAGGGTCAAGATGAGCGCTTGGTCTGCCCCACCCCACCCCACCCCACCCCGACCCCTTGGCCTACGCTTCGCGGGCGTGAAGTTCGAGTTTAGAGAAGGGAGGGAGATCTGGGGACTCAGAGGGGTATTCTTCTCCGGGAGTCTTCCGCAGGACCTGGCCAGGGCGAGGGTGAGCAGCAGAGGGCTTCACCCCCAGGACGCTAAGGGCGCAGGGAGCGCAACTAGCAGCGCTGGATTCGCCCGCCGCTATTAAAAATAAAGCGCGGCCGGTCGTCATGGCGACCAGGACAACAGCGGCCGCGCGAGGGTGGCAAAAACTTGTGCAGTCGCGCGACGACCGTGTCTAGGGATAATGGAGGTGTGGCGCGCGTTCGAGCCCTAGGGACAGCTCTGGGGTGAGACAGGGACCTCGCCTCGCCTCGCCTCGCCGCCCACCACCCTCCCCCAGAACCACAGCAGAAATAAATCCCTAGAAGTCCTGTTTCTGAGAACCGGAATTTAAGACTTAGGGCAGGCTTGACCCTGAGGTCACCAACTTGGATGATGACCCACGCTAGAGTCGAATGGAATCAAGCCCCACCCTCAGCCCTCACCGTACTCTTCTCATCCCCACCCCCGCCCTTTCTATTCCAACCTGGGTGGGGTGGCTGAGCAAAGAGGTGGGTTTCGGTGCCCGAGGTGTCACACGCGCATCCTGCGCCCTTAGGGGGGACGGTGCGTTGCGAGGCCTTGCGGCGTGACTTGGCGAAGCGTGAGGAATAGGGGCGCAGGCCCTCCCCATCGGGTAATCCCCGGTATTTGGTGCAGTCACGTGCTTCCTCCTGCCGGGAGTCGAGTTTCACTTCCAGCCGCTTTTAGACGGTTCACACGGCTTGCTGCAAACATTTGATAATGAGGCTAAATATACATTTGAGTCGGAGGAGGCGTGGGCCGCTCGGGATCCCGCGCCAGTCAGCGCGTGGGCGCAACGTTCCAGGGCCAGATGGGGCATCCCCGCCCAGAACCGGAACGAGGGGCGCAGATAGGTGGTGGACCCCGGCTCTATTCGTGTTGGGGGCAATTCTGACGCAAGTCAGGGACGATTCCCGAGGCAGGACATGAGCCCTGGGGCTCCAGGCGCGGAAGTGAACGCTGCGCGGAGCCACAAAGATGCGGTGGGCGTACTGTGCACCTGGCCGACCCGGGATGTCCGGCCGCCCCCGAATCCGGGCTTCCTAAACGCCTCGGACATCTTGGGCGCCCCCTGAATGTCCCAACGTGCCCATGGGCCCATAATTAAGGTTCATCAGGTGTTCGAAATAGTACTAGTGGAGACCGGATGACTGGCCTGGTGTCTGCCCCTACAAGGGAAAAGCACAGAAGGGTTGGAGAGAGTTCTGACTGATCCTTAGACCTAGATAGTAGGTAGGAAGGAGGGACTGGCCTCTATTAAGATATCCTCACCTGTGCAAGGCTGTGGGCATTGCCCCTTACACCACCACCACCACCTCCATCCACACACACCCCACACACCAACGACCCCCCACTGCATCCCCCAGTTCAATTCATAGCTGCATCCCATCAGTTGTTGTGTGCGGTGCATTCCGACTCTCACCCACTTTGTATAGGGTTTCCAAGGCTGTAAATATTTCCTAGAGAAGAAAGTCTCATCTTTTTCCCTAACAGTGGCTTGTGGGCTGGAACTGTGACTAGCAACCCAAAGCGTAGGGACTCAATATTTCTGTCATAATTATAATTCACTGGTGTGATGCGGTAGGATAAGCACTAGACCAAAAGGTCTATTTGAACCACAAGATCGGCGGTTCGAACTCTCCAGTCACTCCTTGGAAACCCCATACAGGCTCACTATGAGTCAAAACCGATTTGCAGGCATCTAACAATTTACCAACAAGTAGTAACGCTGAACAAATAATCTGAAAACCTGGGTTGTATGAAGAACAGAGCATGAGGATTGAAGGAAGTCTCATTTCCAATCTGTAACAAGCAGATGAAAATGAAGAGGTCTTAAAGCACTTACTGATAAAGATTAAAGACTACAGTCTTCAATGTGGTTTACACCTCAACATAAAGAAAAATGACATCCTCACAACTGGACTAATAATCAACATCATGATCAATGGAGAAAAGATTGAAGTTGTCGAGGACTTCATTTTACTTGCATCTACAATCTATGATCATGGAAGCAGCAGACAAGAAATCAAATGACATACTTATTGCATTTGGCAAATCTGGAAAAGACCTCCTTCAAGTATTAAAAAGCAAAGTATTGAGAGAACAAACAAGATGGTGGATCGGGTGGAAGTGCAGTGAGGAGCTCTGTCAGCAACAACACAGAATACTGGATCAAGCAGGCTCAGGGGATGGTGCTAGAACTCTGAACCATATATAAAGGAATATTTAGAAGCTTGGAAGGCTTACAAGTAGGGGAATTTGTAGCAGAAGCAAGAAGTCCATTGCTTTCTAATTCAAGACGCTCAGCTGCTCCTGGAGCCACCATCTTGGGAAAGACCAAGTAGGGGGGAAGGATCAAAGCAGCCACTAACACCTGACAGAACTGCAGAGATAAAGGTGTGGACATTTTCTTTTTTGGGGGGTATCTGTTCATTGGTCTCTTGCTGTCTGCAAACCTCCATTCTGGTGACTAGACGGGGTGCCTGAACAAGTGGACACCCCGCCTCCAACCCCCGGAGATTTCTACTACCCATGTGCACAGATCTCCTCGAAATTTAAAGTGACAGTTTCCACTTAAAACCAAACTGGCCACAGCCAGCCCTGAACTGTTTATAATTAGAAAAGGGGCCTGAATGGGGATTGTGGAGTGGGGCAGGCAGACTAAAAAAGAAATAGGTCAAAAATTAAATACTGAGTTAGGTCACAACGACCAACAGTGGCATCTTGAAATGTCTCAGGAAGAAGAGTTAAAAAGGGAAGCCCATCTCCTGATTACATCTACCTGGAGGCAATCAGAAAGCACAAAAAAATGCCAAAATACACACCCATCTAAGTATTAAGGCCACAGATAACTCCTGAATATGCCCAAAAACCAGAAACAGATGACCATATCAGCACATGTCCAGAAACAAGATAAAGAGACTGAGGCAAATGAGCTGGAAGTAGACATACACTCCATACTGGAAGATGGGCAGACTATGGAAATGCCTGAGAAGGAATACAGAAAAATGATTATAAAATGTATCAAAACACTATACAATGGAGTTGAGAAAAATAAGGAAGAAGTCAGGAAAGGACTACAGGAACAATCAAATAAAATAGATACAACATTGGAAACAATTCAAAACCTACGAAAAGAGGTCCAGATGATTAATAATAAGATATCAGAAATGGACAATACAATGAAAGGGCAAAGGAGTAGAATTGAAGAGATAGAAGCCAGAACTAGTGAGCTAGAAGATAAATCTCTCAACACTACTAAGATAGAAGAACAAATACAAAA
>NW_006408552.1:19838280-19870641 GCF_000296735.1 Chrysochloris asiatica | reverse complement strand
AACTTAAGAATTATTGGCATTCTGGAACAGGAAGAATCACACAAGTCCACAGAGGAGATAGTTGAAGAGCTTCTGAAAGAAAAATTTCCTAACATCCTGAAAAGCAAAAAGATGAGCATTCAAGAAGCTCATAAAACCCCAGGAAAGATAGACCCTAAAAGACAATCACCAAGACATATAATAATCAAGCTTTCCAAAATCAAAGATAAGAACAGAATCCTGAAAGCAGCTAAGGAAAAGAGAAGTGTAACATACAAAGTCAAGCAAACCAGATTTAGCTCACATCTCTCAACAGAAACCATGCAGGCAAGAAGACAATGGGGAGACATATATAAATCCCTGAAAGAAAAAAAAAACTGCCACCCAAGAATCCTCTACCCAGTAAAATTGTCAATCAAATACGATGGTGTAATCAAAACATTCCAGGATAAACAGAAGCTAAGGGATTTTGCCAATTCCAACCCTGCTATGAAAAACATCCTAAAGGAAGTTCTGTGGACTGAGAACCAACAAGAACAGACAACAGCTAGAGAATGACGTATGTGGCAGCATCATCCTGAACTCAATCGACAAATGGAAGAGTCAAGAACAGAATAAAATTGTAAGAACAGAGGATCTGGGAGGTCAGTGTATGATCAAAACAATTACAATGTGAAAGAAGGTAAGCACAGAGGAACAGAGATCCAGGTGGTGGGAAGGTCAGGTAGATTACAGGATAAAATAGACTGCCTTAAATGGAAGGAAGAGTTCATGGAATATAAGGTAACCACAACAGTGGAGTTGGGGTAGGGGTTTACTTTGGGTGTTGGGGAGGGCAATCCAAGAAGGGGGGAGGAGGCAAAATAACAAGATAGATAGGGGAACACTGAGACAGGTTTGCATGGACTAAGTGGGACAGAGGTAAATAGTGATGCATGCTCAACCTAGGAACAACAGGGCTCTGTGATACAGGGATCTAGGCATACTTTGAAGAGGGGAAATAATACTAAAATGCTTGACTGTGTTATGAATATTGGTTTCCCTTGCCTACTATTGTAAAATAGACACTTGAGTGGGATAGATAGGAATGTTGGGAAGCATGATTGGAGAAAACTTGTAAGCCCGTCTTCAGCCTATAACTGATTGGAATATCTTAAAAGGGGTTCTAGAACTTGCCCAGTGAAATAGGCCTCTTGCAAAACCTTTGCAGAGTATAGGACCTTAGGTGGAATCCTGAGTCCCATCCAGAACCTTATGAGGTGGGACATTCCCACTAGCAAGGACAAGCAGACCAGCCTGGAACAGCTAGAGTGACAGAAGATACATCTTCAAAGAAAGAGCATCAGGAAAAACCCAAAACAAAAATGTCAGTATAACTGGCTACTACAACAATAAGCAAGCTGTTCTCCAGGAAGCCATCAAGGCAAGCAATCAAGTTCCTTCAGGATAAACTCCCCCTCTAAGACTGAAACTCAAAGGGAACACACAAACAAGCATGTAAGCTTACTGGTGACCACAGTGGTCTACTGGTAAGTGGAAGAGGGGAAAGGCAGCAATGAAGAAATGGGCAGAGTTCAACCACAGTTGATTGACTCCCACTGACCTGGAGATGAGAGAGAAAAAAAGGACTGGTTGGTCAAAAGTGTCGTGAGACCTAAGGACACTTGAGCCCATGGACAAGGACATAGCCACAGAGGGCTAGAGCTGAGAGCGAAGCATTCAGCTGATATGAAGTGAGGGGAGATGCACAAGAACACCCAAACTTGCAGACAGTACCCATTTGACACACAAGAAAATTTTTTTTAAATAAAGGAAACAAGGGTAAAATGCTACAATTTGATGAACCTGACCTATACTCAAAGAGGTAGAAAATCTAAATACCAACAGAGAGGGAAGGAGTCTTCACATCAAGTATCAATGCTATCCCTTCTGTACACAGGTAGACAGGGACAGCAAACTTAGACATTGGCTACCTAAAATGAGGGGGCAATAAAGGCACAAAGTGACTGGCTTACAAGGTTTCAAGAGGAAGTTTAGTTTAAGAGTATAGGGGGAAAGAAAGAGTCCCCACTGAGTAGATTTCATCTTGTCTAGATGGGTCAGGTGAAAAGAGATGGTGATAAGATTCATATGAGTCAATAGTGAATAATTGTTATCATGACTAATTGCAACTGTCATAATTGTAAAGTAGTTTTGTTTAAAAAAAAAAAAAAGTGGGAAGGAGTGGTTAATCTTACAATCCAGTAACAGAGGACCCTTGGACCATCAAGGAAGAAGAGCAGAAGCAGAATGCAGGACCTTATCCAGAGAAACAGTGACACAAGAGATGGGGGCATGGAGATGGGGAGCAGCTGAGGACTCTTAGATTCATGGAAAGAGAGGGACTAAGAGCTGGTGGCCAGGAGGCAGACTTGAAGAATGTGCCCTTTGGTGAAGTAAATTATTATATATGCCTGAGTGTTTTTTTTGTTTTGTTTTTTTAAAGCTAAAGTGAATAGAGAGAAATACTGTTAACTGATGATACATGGAGGGGATTATAATCATTGTAATGAAACAAGGTGTATGATTTGTTGAATGTAAAACTGATGATCTGCCCTGTAAACTTTCACTCAATGCACAACAAAAACCTTAAAAAAAATTTTTTTTTAAAAGTAAAGTGGTCACTTTGAGGTACACCTGAACCCAAGCCATAGTGTTTTCAGTCACTTCATGTACATACAAAAACTGGACAATGAAGACTGAAAAAGAGTGGATGCCTTTGAATTATAGTATTAGCAAAGAATACTGCCAGAAGAACAAACATCAACCTTAAAAAGATGATAACAGCACGCACGTTGGACAATGGTCTCAGGAGGGACCATGGCGAAGAACATCATTCTTGGTGAAATGGAGGGCCATTGAAAAAGAGGAAGACCCTTAACTAGTTGGATTGACACCTTGGCTAAAACAATGGGCTCACACATAGCAACATCTGTGAGGATGGTAGCTGACCAACTCGTGTTTAATTCTGTTGTACATGGGCTGTTATGAGTCAGAATAGACTGGGCGGCACCTAACAACAACAATAAGTAATAGTAATGCCTAAGACACGATGACATGGAGAGATGGAGCAGCTAGGGACTCTGGACTCACGGAGGGAGAGGGGCTGTGTGCTGACAGCTGGGGGACAGGCTTGTTTGATGATGCATGGAGGGGATTGTAATCATTGCAATGAAACGAAATGCGATAGGATGAATGTAAAGCTGGTGTTCTCCCATGTAAACTATCACATAATTCACAATAAAAACCTAAATATATATATATATATAGTAATGCCTAACATTTCCCAGGAGTCTTGGCAGCACAGTTCAAACCCACCAGCCTCTCCAAGGGATTTGGTAAAGGTGACAGCCTTTGAAACCCTATAGGTGGGGTTGCTATGAGTTGGAACCAACCTAACCGGCAACAGATTGGGTTTGGGTTTTTATTTCTTAAGTTGTGTCAGATGCAATGCTAAGCTCTTTCCCCTGTGAAATTTTATTTCATACTCACACAACCCTAAGTGTTATAGTGGTGGCGGTGGTGGTGGTGGTGGTGGTGGTGGGTATGTGCCGTGGAGTCGGTTCCAACTCATAGAGACCCTGTCTGTATAGGGTTCCCAAGGCTGTAAATCTTTATGAGAGCAGAAATCCTCATCTTTCTCCCACAGAATAGCTGGTAGTTTCGAACTGCTGACTTTGAGGTGAGCAGCCTGATTCTATTTGTAACCACTACGCTACCAGACTTCTATTTCCTCCTTACAGATGAGGACATTCGATGCCTGAAGGTTGAATGCTTTGTCCACAGTTCAGAGTGACAGAGCCCCAGGCTGTCTAGCTCCTATCTCATGGGCTGTGGAATCTCTGTAAATTACAATTACTCATGATGGATGGAATGTATGATGGAATTGTGTCCCCAGAAAAGGCCTTCTAACCCCATACCTGTGAGTGTGACCCTGTTTGGAAATAGGGTCTTTGAGGTGTTATCTGTTAGGTTAATTTGACATCATCCTGGAGATAAGTGGATCCTAATTCCATCTGAGAGGGATTATGAAGGAGAAGAAGAGGTGGGGAATAAGAGAAAGGATGCAGACAGAAGGTAGGAAAGAAGCAGGGACAGACTCTCCCTCAGAGCCTCCGGAGGAATTGACCCTACTGACACCCTGACCTGGACTCCCAGCCCCTAGAGCTGTGAAATAATGAATTTCTGTTCTCATAAACACCCCTAAACCCAATTAACCCACTGCTATCAATTCCAACTCGTAGTGGACCCTGGAGGACAGAGGAGAGCTCCACAGGGTTTTCAAGACTGTAAATCTTCGTGGGTGTAGACAGCCTCATCTGTCTCCTGAGGAGCAGACGTTAGGTTCAAACTGCCAACCTTTTGGTTAGCAGCCCAGTGCTTAACCCACTGTGCTTCCTGGACGTCTTTCCCGAAGGCCTCAGTTTGCGGTGTTTTGTTACAAAGCCCCAGGACATTAAGAAGTAGTATTTGTGTTCACTTACAGGCAGGAGAATGCAGAAGAACATGAGTTTTAGTTATAGGCAGTGGGACCAGGGGGAGCCCAACCACCTGCTTCCCAGCTCTGCTTGGAGAAGGGAAAGGGTTGGATCTGGAAAGGCTGGCCTGGGTACGATCTGTCCCTGAGCCATTTCCACTGGGTCCATTTTTGTATAAAGAAAGGTTTGATTGAAGTTCATTTCTTTTACCCATGGATGTTCAATACAATTTTGTTTGTAACAACCCAATTCAAAATCCGATGGGCTCCATGTGAACTCTCTGGTCTGTTCCACTGATCTCCGTCCGACTCTCCACCAGTACCACACTGGCTTGAATACTGTAACCTGCTTGTATCGAATGAATTCCAACTCTTCGCAATGTATGTGTGTCAGAGTAGAACTGTGTTCCTCAGGGGTTTTTTGTGCAAGTCATTTTACTTTCCAGAGACCTTCTATTAATATTCTGCTGCTATTGAATCGATTCCAACTCATAATGACCCTGTAGGATAGACTACAACTGCCCCATGAAGTTTCCAAGGCTGGCACTGTAGGTTAATGCACTGGACTGCAAAGTGAGTTTGAACTACAAGGTCAGTGGTTCAAGCTCACCAGTCACTCATTGGAAACCCTATACAGAGTCACTGACTCAGAACTGACTCAACGGCACTTAACAAGAACGACAATGAATGGCAAGGTCAGCATCTCAAACCCAACAGCCTCTCCTCGGAAACCTTATACAGGGTTGCTATGGACTGGAACAGACTCGACAGCACTTAATAACAACAGGAACCTTTATGGAAGCGGACTGCCCTGTCTTCCTCTCATAGGACAACTGGTGAGTTCAAATAGGTTTGGGTTTTGTTCTAGAACATTTACAAAAGGAATTCTGGTGTCACAACTCCATGTGGGCAGTTCTACTCTGTCACATGGGGTTACGATGAGTCAAAAATTGGTTCCATGGCACCTAACAACAATAATATTTACAAGAGTAGATCACCTAGTCTTTTCTTCCGCAGAACCCAAAGCCAGCCTTCCCCTGGCTTGCCCTCCCTGCTCTGGGACAGGCAAGGAAGGAGGAGAGCTTGTGAATCCTTTATAACTCTCCAAGTTTTTTCCACCTTGTCAGTAGATGTTTGAGAATATCATTTTCTTTCATTTTATTGCGGTGGTGTTTGGTGGTTATGTGCTGTGGAGTCGATTCCAACTCATAGCGACCCACTATAGGGGTCTAAGGCCGTAAATCTTTACGGGAGCAAAAAGCCTCATCTTTCTCCGGAGGAACAGCTGGTAGTTTTGAACTGCTGACCTGAAGTTTAGCGGCCCAACTCATAACAACTATGCTATATATGACAAAATATTTGTTATTTCAACCACTTTGAAATGCACACTTCAGTAACATTAATTATATTCAACATGCTCTTTGTTGTTGTTGTTATAGTTAAGTGCCTTCGAGTCGGTTCCGACCCATAGCGACCCTGTACAGGGTTTCTGAGGCTGTAACTCTTTACGGGAGTAGAATGCCTCATCTTTCTCCCACGGAGCGGCTGATAGTTTCGAACTGCTGACCTTGCGGTTCACAGCCTGATTCGTAACCATTACAGGTTATGTACAGAGATTGTTAAATGGGAGCCTGATTTGCGAAGTAAACTTTCAACAAAAACTCAATGTTGTTGTTAGGTGTCATTGAATCGGTTCCAATGCACAGTGACCCTAAGCACAACAGAACAACACACTGCTGTGTCTTGTTCCATCCTCACAATCACTGCCATGCTGGCACCTGTTGCTGCCATTGTGCCAATCCATCTCATTGCGGGGGAGGGGGGTCCTTCCTCTTTTTCTCTGACCCTCTACTTTACCAAGCATGATGTCCTTCCTGACAACATGTCTGAAGTATGAGAGACAAAGTCTGGTCATCTTGGTTTCTAAAGAGCATTCTGGTTGTACTTCTTCCAACACAGATTTATTTGCTCTTTTGGTAGTCCATGGTACCTTTAATATTCTTCTCCAACACCATAACCCAAATGCATCTATTCTTTTACAGTCTTCCTTATTCACTATCCAACTTTGACATGCAAATAAGGCTACTGAAAATGCCATGGGTTTAGTCCTCATATGAACATTTTTGTTCTTGAACACTTTAAAGATATCTTGTGCAGTATATTTACATAATGCAATACATCATTTGATTTCTTGATTGCTGCTTCCGTGAGTATTAATTGTAGATCCAAGCAAAATGAAGTCTTTGAAAACTTCAATCTTTTCTCCATTTATCACGATATTATTTATTAGCCCAGTAGTGAAGATTTTTTTTTTTTTTTACATTAAGGTATAACCCATACTGAAGGCTGTGGTGTTTGATCTTTATTCAGTAAGTACTTTAAGTCCTCAATAGAATAATTATTTAAAATAAAAAGAAGAAGGTAGCTACATGCAGCTCTATAGCATAAGATAACCACTGGACTATTAACCACAAGGACAGTGGTTCACACTCATCAGCCGCTCCAAGGGAGAAAAGATTTACAGCCTCAGAATTCCTATATAAGGTTGCTCAGCATCTGAGCCAATGCCACGGCACTTAGCATCAACAGTGACAACAACATACAGAAGAGGAGAAGGGAGCCAGCACAAGTCAACAGAGGACCAGAACCAGCAGGCTGGCTGGCTGATGAGATGCTTTAGGGCCACTCTGAGGCCTGGTCCACTTTGCTTCCAGGGTTGAACCCTGAGAGGCTGATCTGACAGGCTTCCTCTGCTCAGCAGTGTGTGTCATGGTATCAGTTCTGGGCTTACTTTGCTCATCAATACAAAGGGGGCTGAGGAGCAGGCTTTGCTGGGGAAAACACTCCCCAGCATCTCTAGCTACCTGTGAGACAAATAGGAAGTCTGGTGACACCAATCAGATGTCATCAGGCAGGTAGGTGGGAGAACAAAGTTTCATTCTGTAGGTGGAACAAACCCAGGGCTCTGGATGAGTGCTGGGAGGCCACTGTGCCAGCAACATGAATGACAGAGGGAGAGACATCTTTTACTGATAGTTAACTAAAGCCGTACCAATGACTGTGCAATTTCTCTGTGACGGTTGGTCCCTCAGGGGTATCATTACCAAGCAAAGGGAAGGTCTCCAAACATCACCTGTGGAAATGGGGCTTTCATTTGCATCTACCTTCCCTGTTCATCTCTCCTATAATTACTTTCTCTTGTCCACACATCTAGACCCCTCTTATATAAAAAGATGCCAGTGGGATCTCAATTAGCCATCACTAATATCCATCCCAAACTCAGTGCCCCTTCAGTCATAGCTCCCCACTCCACCACCACCCCCAATCCACTTTCTGCCCCTCTCTTTGTCTATTGCGTTGTTTTGTTATGTGTGTTGAGTTGGTTCTGACTTATGGTGACCCTATGCACAGCAGAACTAAACACTGCCTGGTCCTGCTTGAGCCCCTTGCTGCTACAATGGTATCAATCATTGGAGGGCTTCCTCTTTTTCACTGACCCTCCACTTTGCCAAGCATGATGTCATTCTTCAAAGTTGGAGAGATGAATTCTCACCATCCTTGCCTCCAAGGAGCACTCTGGTTGTATCTCTTCCATCACAGACCTGTTTGTTCTTTTGGCAGTCCATATACTTCATATAAATGGGATCCTGGATTCCTAGAGTGGTGCTGTAGGTCAGCACTGGACTGTGAACCATAAGATCGGAGGTTTAAACCCACCAGCTCTCCTTGGAAACCCTATACAGGGTCTGTATGAGCCAGAACTGACTCAATGGTACCTTACTACAACATAATATTTGACTTTTGGTATCTAGCGTCTTTCACTCAACATCATTTTGTCAAGGTTCACCCATATTGAAGCATGTATCAGGCCTTCCTTTCTCTTTACCCCCGAGTGACACTCTATGGTGTGGATGGACCACAGTGTGTGTGAAGCCATCATCTGCTCTCTTTCCTTATGGCTGAGTGATACTCCACGGATTTGATGGACCCCATTGTGTGAATCCATCATCAATGAGGGATACTTGGGTTGTGAGCAGTACTGCAGTGAACATGGGTGCCCACAGACATGTCTGTTTGAGTCCCTGCTTTCAGGTCTTTTGGGCGAATACCTAGGAATGGGATTGCTGGGTCATAGTTACTTTATGTTGTTGTTAAGTTCAGTCAAGTCAGTTCTGATGCACAGCAATCCTGTTTAGGTTTTCAAGAGTGACTGGTGGTTTTGAACTGCCCATCCTGCAATTTGCAGTCCAGTGCTGATCCTACAGAGCCACAGCAGGACCAAGAGTATTTGCAAGGTGCCTACCACGGGGAACCGAGCATTCCAGAGGACGGGGAGAGGAGGATGCATTGACATACCCAACACAGAAGATTTCCAAGGATGTCATCTTCAGAGAAGCAGATGGCCACATCTTTTGATTAGCAGTCTAGCTCTTCAATGCATCATTTGTTGCTGTTAAGTGCTGTGGTATCAGTCCTGACTCATAGCGACCCTATATAAAGTTTCCAAGGAGCAGATGGTGGATTTGAACTGTCGACCTTGTGGTTTGCAGCTCAGCGCTGATCCTACAGTACCACAACAGGAGTCCAGCTGCATCACATTGCTGTTATTGTTGTTGTTAGGGGCCATCGAGTAGGTTTCTATCTCATTGGGGGTCTTCCTCTTTTTCTCCGACCCGACCCTCCACTTTACCAAACATGACATCCTTCTCCAGGGACTGGTCCCTCCTGACAATATGTGCAAAGTATGTGAGATGAAATCTGGCCATCTTGGCTTCCATGGGACATTCTGGCTGTACTTCTTCCAACACAGATTGGTTTGTACTTTGGCATTTCATGGCACTTTCAATATTCTCCTCTAGCACCGTAACTCAAATGCATTAGTTCTTCTATGGTATTCCGTATTCACTGTCCAACCATTACATGCATAGGAGGTTATTGAAACTACCTTGGTTATCAGGTGCACCTTAGTCCTCAAACTGACATCATTGCTCTTGAACACTTTAAAGAGGTCTTGTGCAGATTTGCCTAATGCAATATGTCATTTGATTTCTTGACTGCTGCTTCCATGAGTGTTGATGGTTGATCTGAACAAAATGAAGTCATTGACAATTTCAATCTTTTCTCCATTTATCACAATGTTATGTATTGGTTCAGTGGTGAAGATTTTTGTTTTCTTTACACTGAGATGCAACCCATATCAAAGGTTGTTGTCTTTGACCTTCGTAAGCAAGTATTTAAAGTCCTCTTTGCTTTCAGTAAGCAAGGTTGTATCATCTGCATATTGCAAGTTGTTAATGAGTCTTCCGCCAATCCTGATTCTACATTTTTCTTCATATAATCTAGTTTCTAAGATTATGTGCTCAGCATACAAATTGAATAGGTATGGTGATAAAATACAGCCTTGATGCACACCATTCCTAATTTTAAACCACTCTGTGTTCCCTTATTCTGTTTGAACAACTGCCTCTTGATCTAAGTACAGGTTCCTCCTGAGCTTAATGAAGTGTTCTGGAATGCTCATACTTCTCAATGTTGTCCATAGCTTGTCATGATCCACACAATCGAAAGCCTTCGCATAGTCAATAAAGCACAGGTAAACATCTTTTTGGTATGCTCTGCTTTTAGCCATTATCCATTGATGTTAGCAATGATATCCCTCATTTTACATCTGACTTGAACCTCTGGAAGTTCTCTGTCAGTGTGTGGTGGCAGCCATTTTTGTATTATCGTTAGCAAAATTTTGCTTGCATGAAATATTAATGATATTGTCTGATAATTTCCACATTCCATTGGGTCACCTTCTTTGGAATGGGCACAAATAAGGATCTCTTCCATTCTGTTTCAAATTTCTTGGCATAGATAAGTGAGTGCCTCCAGTGCGGCATCAGTTTGTTGACAGATTTCAATTTGTATTCCATCAATTCCTGGAGCCTTGTTATTTGCCAATGCCTTCAATGCACCTTGGGCTCCTTCCTTCAGTATCATTGGCTCTTGATCATATGCTGCCTTTTGAAATGGTTGAGCATCGACTATTTCTTTTTGGTACAATGACTGTGGATTTTTTCCATCTTCTTTTGATACTTTCTGCATCACTGGGACTCCGTATATAAATCTAAAACATCTAGTGCAAAATTAAAAACCTTAACAAATATGAAGCTTTCAGTTATGTGTTATGCTTTCAGAATCTGCCTGCACTTCTTTATCTGCCCATAATAAGATTATTGGACAGATTGTTAGAGTTGTTTTAAGTACCATCGAGTTGGTTCAGACTCATAACAATCCTGTATAGGGTTTCTAAGGAGTGGCTGGTGGGTTTGAAGCTGCTGACCTTGTGTTCAAGTAGACTTTATTTGTTTTCAGACTTTGTTTCTCAAAGTCAGTTTAAGATGACAGAAGATATGCACAGAAATACCTCCTCCTCCCCAGCACCCAGTTTCTCCTGTGGTTGACATCTTGCACTGGTCTGACCCATTAGTCACAATGGGTGCCCCTGTATGGAAACATTATTATTGACTCAGTGCTTAGCATAAATGTGGGGTCACTCTGTACACTAAGTCTGTATACTAAGTTGTTTTGACAACTGCATCATGGTACATGCCCACCATTATAGCATCATGCAGAACAACTTCACTGCCCTGAACATGCCTTGGACACCACGTAGTCATCCCTCCCCACCCGCTCATCTTTTCACTGATTCTATCATTTGACTTTTCCCCAAAAGGTCCTATCATTGGAATCATACATATGTAGACTTTTCAGATTAGCTTTTTTCATTTAAACCACCTAATGCACTGTCCTCACCCCATAGAGTTTTCTGGACTATAAATCTTCATGGGTGCAGACAGCCTCATCTTCTCCCAAGGGGGGGCTAATGGGTTTGAACCACCAAGTTTTGGGTTAGCAGCTGAGCATTTAACCACTGCACCACAAGAGCCCCTTTCTTTCACTTGTCATTGTTGTTAAATGCCATCAAGTCGGTTCCGACCCATAGCAACCCTGTATAGAGTTTCCGAGGAGTGCCTGGTACGTTTGAACCACTGACCTTGTGGTTCAAACTGCATTGCCACACCTTAGCAACATTAAATTTAAGAGTTAGGCATTGGGCAGCTAACCTCAAGGTCAGCAGTTCAAAACCACCAGCCACGCCACAGGAGAAAGATGAGGCTGCTCCCATGAAGCTTTATGGTCTTGGAAACCCTATACGGGGTCACAATGAGTCAGAATTGACTCAGTAGCAGTGAAGTAGGTTCCATGTTTGTCGGTGACTTGTTAGCTCATTCCTTGGATCCCTGAATAGGATTTGGTTATATGGACATACCACAGTGTATTTATCCATTCAATCACTAAAGGACATCTTGGTTACTTCCAGTTTGTGGCAATTATGAATAAAGCTTTGAGAAACACCCAGTTCAGGTTGTATGTGGACGTCTGTTTCCATCTCATGCATAGGAGCACCATACTGGATCTAACAGCAAATCTCTGTTCAGCTTGGTGAGAAAGTACCAGAGTACCTTCCAAAGTCATTAGCCAAATTTATCAGATGCATTTATTTACTGGGGCTTTGTTGGTGCTCTGTCATCAGAAAACCAGTGACATTCACCACAGGACAGCAGCAACTAGGAACAGGCCTAGGGCTTCCAGTCAATGAGGCAAATCCAAACAGTACACTGTTCCACTGAGTGAAAGTTTCACCCTCTCCCCATGAGCTCTGAGGAGAGGAAGGTCCTAGAGAAACCTGCCATAACTTCCCAGAGTCACCTCCGGAGGATTCTGTTCCAGGATCTGTGAAAGTGACCTCAGCCCCTGACCCAGGACCCCGGCACCCATCCCCTGAGAACATGACCCCAGAACAGTCACAGCCATACACTCAGGTTTACAGAAGCACAATGCGAAACAGCAAAAACTGGAAGCAAGATAGGACCTCAAGTATGATGTGAACATTGTGCTGACTCTCCCATCACTGGAAACTGCTATATCCACTCAAGAGGTGGCATTGAAGAGGGCCTAGCAGCTCCAAGAAGTTTCCATGGTGGCCTCCACTTTCACACCTGGTTCTCCTCCCCCACCTGCTCCTGGTGTACCCCTGTTTTTAGGCATCCCCTCCGCTGCTGTCTGTCCCTTTTACCTCCCCCTTGTGGAAGTCAGTACAACCAGACCAGGCATTTTGGAGACCACAAGGTGAACTCCACCTCAGACTCTCTCATGATTCTGAGACTTCGGGCGACTGAGGACCATCTGAGGACACAGGGATGGTGACACCTACATCATGAAGGAAGACAAAAGAGGGTGCATAGAGTGCATGGGTGTCGAGGAATGTTGTTGCCACCGCTGCAGTCCAGAGCAGAGCAGAGCCGGATGAGGTACAGTGGACAGACAGAGGCTGGACTGGATGAGGGGCAAGGTGACCAGGTGTCTGGGATCATGTGCTTGCAGTGAAGACACTGCTGGGAGGCAGGTGGGCCCTCCTGTCTAGTAGCAGCAGGGTCACTCCGCCCCTGACTTCAAGGCCCATCTGACAAGGATGGGCCTGCTCCCTGTGATGGAGTAAGACTTCCCAAGAGCCAGGAGACCAGGACATGGAATCGGGCAGGAGGGGAGGTCCAAGCGTGGAGAGGAGAGAATGCACACCGAGAGAAGACGTCTGAGAGGAAGAAATGCAGACAAAGGAGAGGGAGACAGGCTGCGGAAGGTAGGGAAGTAGGTGGACAAAAGGAGGGAGAAAGAGATGAAGGAAAAGTGGAGGAATCAGAGAGCAAAGCAGCCCTCCAGACCTGGACTTTGGGGGCTTGTGTGTTTCTCCCATCGTGAAGTGCTCAAGTCATTGCAATAAATACGCTCCCTCGTGGTCACAAAAGGGCTGCCAGCACCGACTGGGGCACCTTAGTCCACATTTAGCAAGACAGAGAGAGAACACTCCCCCATTGCTTTCTCCTACAGGGAGGAAGGGCTTCCTCAGAACTATCTCCCCAGCCACAAAGGGCACCTTGTTCAATCTAGACTCATCCAACCCTTTGCCACTGTGCCAGGACCTGGTGACACAGAGCCACTGACTATTCTCAGGATTAATATTGGCACTTGACACTGGCAGGCAGTCACTGCCTCCTCTAGGGCCCTTTCTGGTACCCCCTTCTCCATTTCACCCCCACTCCCTTTGTAGCAGAAGAGTGAGCAAGGGTGAGATCTGGGGAGACCCACCTCATAGGTGGGAGGGCGATCAGCCCAGGTCCTGCTGATGCCTTTCCTCCCTCCTTCCCTCCCTGAGTCCTGGGCCCTCCCAGAAAGGCAGACAACAACCGGGTTATAAATAATTCCATCCTCTCACCCAAGCGCGGGCTGGCAGAGGCCACACACTCCACAGTGAGCAGCATTGTGTGCACTCAGAGGAATCTGTCCATTAGCAGACCTTGTCAGACCCTGGCCCAGCCCCAGGAGTTCCGGGGAGGCAAGGCAGATGGTCACAACTCTTCAAAACCATCAGGATCTTTTGGCTTTTTTGTAGCAATGGCTCCTACTGCGCCCTCAGGGAGCAGAGCATCGCTGTCAGGCACAGAAAACAGAGAGAGTTGTCTGGGCCACGTTGAGGGCATCACTGAGCACTCCATGAAGTCTCATGATTCCAGAGAGGCACCAGGTTCCTGGGAGAGGGCAGCTGAGCACCTGATGTCCAAATCTGCTGTCTTCTTCTAACCACCTCTTGGATAAGGCAGGGGACCACTACAGACCCCAAAATGTAGAGGCCTTTGAGTCAATCCTGACTCAGAGCATGCCCAGGTGACAGACTAGTTTCTTTATGGAGGTAGATGTGCAGGTCTTTCTCCCACAGAGCTGCTGCGTGGGTTCGAACCACCAATCTTTTGGATTACCAGCTGAGTGCTTAACCACTGCACCTGCAGAACTTCTTCCAGACCGTAGCAAAGATGCACAGACACAGCCTGGAGATATTTGGGTTTGGTTCCAGACCACTGAAATAAAGCGAGCCGCATGAGTGTTTTTGTATCCCAGTGATATAAGTTACGTTTACACTATTCTGTCATCTATGAAGTATGTGATAGCATGGTGAGAAGTTGGAAATACTATGAGGATGACCCACATGGGACACAGAGACACGAAGTAAGCACACGCTGTTGGAAAAACAGCTCCATAGACTTGCTCGATGCTGGGTTGCCACAAACCTTCAATTTAAAAAACAAAAACAAAAACCAGTATCTGTGAAATGCAACAGAATAAACACAGTAAGACAAGGAATTTGGGAGCAGCTTAGCTGGGTGGCTGTATCTGCTGGGCTGATGCTGAGGGCTTCTCCATGTCTGAGGTGGCTTCTCCATGTCTCCTTTTTCACCACAGCCTTTTTCCCAGAGGCAATGAGCAAGGCCGAAGCCACCATGCCTTTTATGACCTCACCTCAGGAGTCCCACCATCATTTCCACAAACTTCTCCTATTGGTTGACCAGGTCAGCCATCTTTAATGGGAGGGACTACACCTTGGAAGCAGGGATACTGGGGGCCATCTTGGATGCTGGCTGCTTTGTGTGCTGTTGTGAGGATTCAATGAACTGATGTGTGGATGGTGCCTGGTACTGGCACGTGGGACTGTGACCACCGGGCACCACTCGGCCTCCTCTTTCCCTCAAGAAGATGTTCAGAAATGAAGGGGGCTTCGAAGACGCTGGCTCCACTAAGTCCCCCAGGCTGGGGAAGCAATGGCCAAGGGGATTTGTTGGACAAAGGGGTTGATACTTCTGAGTGGTGGGAACCTCACAAAAGGAGGTTAAGGAGACTGAGAAGTGGGTCTGGGTGGTCACACTCCTAAATGGTGGTTCAGGAGTTGAATTCTTGCCTGCAGACCCAACCGGTCTCATTGGGTTTCATTTCCATTTGTAGACATCCACCATCTGCCAATGGAGACTTGTGTTTTTGTGTTGTTAATCAGGTTGCAGTGGGGCTTCCAGAATAAAGTGGACTAGGAAGAACGGTCTAGCAATTACCATCCAAAAATCAGCCAGTGAAAACCCCATAGGTCACAAAGGTCCTATCTGAAACAGATCATCAGATAGAGCAATACCTGGCAATATTTGCTTCATTCCATTGGTATGGCGCTACAGAATGAGCACTGGATTGCTAACCACAAGGTCTGTGGTCCAAACCTACCAGCCACTCCTTGGAAACTGTCTACAGAATTGCTGTGAATCAGAACTGACTCGCTGGCACTTAACAACATTGTGCGTGGGGTTGCCATGAGTCTGGATGGACTTGATGGTCGTCAGTAACAGCAACCAGTGTTTCCCCAGTAAACACCCATCCACCCCCTTCCCAGCATGCAGCCTCTTCCAGGTGTTAGAAAGAAACAGTAAATATGCCTCAAGCCCACAAAGTACATGGATCCATGAAGGAGCAGGATGTGAGCCCACAGGCAGGAATTTCAAGCTGCTGACCCAACTTTGGGTCCTGACTTATCCTTGTCATTATGTACAACCATGGGTGAGGTCCTTCACCTCCCCGAGTCTGTTTCTGCAGCTGTAGAACGGCAATGTAATGTTCCTACATCCAAGGAGGATTCATTCATGGAAGGCACATGGAGTAGTGCCTGGCACATAACACCAAAACCAACCACACAAAAGAGACCCCATTGCTGTCAACTAGATGCTAACACATGGCAACCCTGTGTGTTATGGTTAGAGCTGTGCTCCATGGGATTTTCTAGACTGTAACCTTTATGGAAGCAGGTCTCCAGACATTTCTTCCGAGGTACAACTGGGTAAATTTCAACCAGCAGCCTTTTAGACTGGCAGATGAACACAAGCCATTGTGTCCCACAAAAAGAGTTCAGAGCAGCAAAGCCTTGAAAGACCCCAGACCCTTCCAGGAAGCCCAGAGGGAGTCCTAGGGGGTTCCCTGACTCTGCCGCCCACTCCTCAGCCCAAGTGAAAGTGTCCAAAGGCCAGTTAGTTATGTGGACAAGTCCTGCTGCCTGGGGTGACTGCTCCCCAACCCCCATGAGTTCTGGGTCCAGGAGGCAGAGTGGGGGGGGGGGAAGGGGGGATATGTGTGACATCTGAATCCAACTGGGAGAATGGGAGAATGGTTCTGACCTAGGCCAGAATTTTTTCTCCCTTTCCAGCCAGCCCCACCCACCTTCTCTCACTCTCAGGGGAGCCTGGTCCCTGGGAGCTTCTGAAGCTGGCCTGGTCCTCCCTACTGTGTCATTAGTCTGGAATGCACTGGGATTCCCCTCCTCCTTCCCTCTCCCCTCCTCTTTCTCCTTTTTCCTTCTCTCCTCCCCCTCCTCCTCTAGGGATGCTGGTCCATCACTTCCTGAACACACCTAGAGGAAGTGTCTTCCTTCTTGACCAGAAGGGAGGGTCTGCTGGGGACCCTCAGCCCACCTCAGCCAGCCCAGGTTCTGAGAAGGAGTCTGACCACTGGGAAGCCTGGAAGGGCCAGCTGTGTGAGAGTTCACTGTCATATGGGATAGAGAGGTTCTGCTGCCCCTGGGGGCCTTTGTGGAGCCAGGGCTGTTGTTAGCCAAGGAGATGGGGCTTGGGAATCTCTGGAGGGGCTGGACTGGGTTGTGTGTGCAGTTATCATTCCTGAAAGGACCCCCATTGCCTGCTCACCTGTCTGGGATGCTCCCAACACAGGTAATATGATGGCCAGCCTGGACTCTCTGTCCCTCTGCCTGGTCTCTCCCTACTGTGCTGTGGGAGATCCTGCCTCAGACCGCAACCTTCCCTAGCCACTCTGGTTCAAAGACCCCCCACCTCTACCCCAGATAGAGATGGATGATAGATGTTAATGCTGTTAAGTTGGTGCCAACTCATAGCTACCCTGTATAGAGTTTCCAAGAAATAGCTGGTAGGTTTGAACCACAGACCTGTGGTTTGCAGTCGATCTGACCCTACAGTGCCACACCAGGACTCCAGATGATAGATAGATAGATAGATAGATAGATAGATAGATAGATAGATAGATAGATAGATAGATAGATGGTTTGGCTCTGTAAGATCAGCATTGGACTGCTAACCACAAGGCCTGAAGTTCAAACCCACCAGCTGCTCCTTGGAAATCCTATACAGAGTCGCTATGAGTTGGAACCAAATCGACAACACTTAACAAGAGATTAGATAGATGCATGACTGGTTCTGTGATGTGTGGATGAGTAAATCACTGTGATTGAGTAAGTTCTGACTCCCAGTGACCCTGTGACCACCAGCACAACATGCTGCCCAATCCCTGCATCCTCACAAGAGCTGGCATGTTCAAGTCCATTGTTGGGGCCACTGTGCCAGTCATCTCACCAAGGTTCTCCTCCCCTCTCCCTGTCCCTCTATTTCACCAAGCATGACCCCTCCTGATAACATATCCAGATCACACCAGTCTATTGTGAGTTCTAGTGTGAGCTGTAGGATTTTCACTGGCTAATTTTTGTTGTGGTGTTAGAGCAGAATATTGAAAGTACCAGGTACCATGGGCTGCCAAAAGAACAAATACATCTGTATTGGAAGAAGTACAGCCAGGAAATTCTTGAAAGCCGGGATGGCCAGACTTCATCTTCCATACTTTGGACATATTACTAGGAGGGACCAGTCCCTGGAGAAGGATATCATGATTGGTAAATTGGAGGGTCAGAGAAAAAGTGGAAGACCACCAATGAGATAGATTAGCACAGTGGCAGCATCTGTGGGCTCAAACGTAGCAACGATTGTGAGGTTGGCCCAGGACCGAGCAGTGTTTCATTCTGTTGTGCATAGGGTTGCTGTGAGTTGGCACTAACCCGATGGCACCTAACAACAACAAATTTTCAGAAGCAGACCTTTCTTCCTCATCTGAGTCTGGAAGCACCACTGAAACTGCCCATTATGAGAGACTTGCTGGTATTTGAGATACCAGTAATATATCTTCCAGCTTCATAGTAACATGCAAGCCACCACAGCACAACACACTGACAGAGAAGTGGGGAGAGATCCTTAGATATTATTGTTATTATGTGCTGTTGAGTTAGTTCCGAGTTAGCTAACTTATGTAGGGGTTCTGAGAGTAGCTGATGGTTTGCCCTGCTGGCATTGTAGTTAGTAGTCCAGTGCTTGTCCAGAGCACCACACCAGAGCTCCAACGTTTTGAATATTTCCTCTCACTTCATAGGTACAGCTAATCCCCAGAGGTAAGTATTAGCCCCACTTTAGACATAAGAACACTGAGGCCAGAGAAGTTGAAGAGCGTGTGTGATGCCACACAGCTAGGAAGAAATAGAGGCAGGGCATGGTGGGGAATGGAGTTGTTAATGAGACTGATTCGAAGGATTCTGTGCTTGAAGCAGAATTCTCTAGAAGGGGTTGAGTGTGTTCCTGATGTCCCCAGTGGCCACAGCAGGAAGAATGTCTGACCAGGGAGGCTAGTGATGGTCCCTGGTGGAAGAGCACGATGTCTTGGCCGCCATCTTTCTCTGGACTCAGTCCACGACTGGGAGCAACTGCCACAGCAAAGTCCTGGCAGAAACCAACCAAGTGTTCCCATGGAAAGGCTCTGAGGGCCTTAGTGGTCCACAAGCATGCCAGGGGTTCCAGGCATCTCTGAGTGACCCTCTGAAGCAGATATCCCTTGTCCAAGCAGAGGTGTCCTGGACAGTGCTGTTAGTGTCCTCCCTCTGTGTCTGCTCACATCCTAGGAGGCAGGAGAGGCCCAGGAGGGGAAAGAGAGGTCCGTGTGGTTGGTGACCTCAGGAGAGGCTTCTTGGAAAGAGTGAGCTGTTCTCTGAGGAGGCAATGTGCAGCCCTCCCCCATCAAGAGCCTCCACCTGCATCTGAGTCCCTCTCCAGGAGCCATCAGTGAAAGGGCTTTTAGGAATCCGATTCCTGAGGCCAGCCAGGACTGACTCTGTGTCCAGGGACTCTCTTGGTCTCAGACGTGAACCACCCACCAAGCCATGTCTTGGGTCTGCCAGTCTCCACAGCATGGCGGGAGGAGAAGGGAATGGGGGTGGGCGGACGTGTGAGTCACCACCGCCCGCTGATTCAGCCACAGGGACTGTCCGTGGCCCAGAAGGGCCAGACAAGGTCAGTGGTCAAGAGTCAGCATGGCTCATCCCAGGTGGGTGTGCGGCCCGGGACCTGGCTTAGCCTCTTCCTGCCAAAAATGACCTCATCTCACCCACAAGGCTCTGGAGGGTCATTAGCCCATTGTGCAGATGGGGAGGCTGAGACTCAGAGAGGCTCCATATTGGGCTCCAGGCAAAACCACTGCCTAGAATGGCCAAATGGTGAGAAGGGCAACAGGGGGTCTGTCCTCTGAGTCCCTTCAGCCTTAAGGAAATGTTGCAGGAAGGGAGTGTAGGAACTATAAAGAGGAATGAGTAAGTGAATGCATTTCAACCTCAAGGAAATGTCCCAGGAAGGCAGTGTAGGAGCTGTCAAAAGGAACGAGTGAGTGAGTGAATAACCAAGTGGATGAATAAATAAGTGAAGAAGTGAATAAAAGAATGAAGAAATGAATAAAGGAGCAAATGAATAAGCAAATTAGTGAATGAGAAAATGAACAAATGAATGTGTGAAAGAATATTTTGTCTGATGTGAGGGCTGCAACCTCCCCGCTCTGTGATGCTGGTCAGGGCTCTGCTGATGGTGTAGTGACCAGTGATTCCAGCTGGGCACAGGGAGGGGACTGGACACAGACTGGTGGAATCCACCATCTGGTTGGTCCTGACCCAGGGTCATCACCCTCAAGCCTGCTTCCACACCCTACTGCTGCTGCTGTGATGGCCTCCAGTCCAGTCAGGAATATCCAGGGCTAAGAGGGACCACACCGTCCTCCCCCAGCCCCACCTGGCCTCACCCCAGGTAAGAGAGGGAGTCTTGGTTACATTTCTGAAGGAGGGATGTTTCTATGCTTTTACAGAAAGGGGTAGGGTCCCAGAGACAGGGAGGCTACATTAAAAGGGGCAGGTGAGCTTGAAGCAGCTCTGAGGGTTGCTCTCTGGGTGTGTTGGGGGTGGAGCTGAGCGGGGGACAAAAACCCACTCTCACTGCCCACGTGTGTCTGAGGTGCTAATGAGGAGGCTGTGGGAGCTTTCCCACCCTTCTCCACTCTGGTACACACTCTCCTTGTGTGGTTGTTCATGCTGTTGGGTTGGTCCCCAACTCATGACAACCCCACAAACAACAGAACAAAAACTTCTGGTCCCACTCCATCCCCATGATAGTGGATCAGATCCTTGGGACTCCCACAAGAATTCTCATTGGCTGAATTTTGGAAACCAATCACCAGACGTTTCTTCCTACTTCTTAGTCTGGGAGCTCTGTGGCCACCTGTTCAGCTTGATAGCAGCACACAGGCCTCCACGCTACACATGAGGTGCACTGGAATTGAACACAGACCTCCTACAGTGATGATGGGGAATTCTACCACGGAACCACCACTGGTCCCTTCTCCTCTCCCCACTAGGCCATGTGGGAAGGATCTTCTAGGACCCAAGTCAGATATGCCCTCCTCTGCTCAGGCCCCTTCTGCCCTTCAGAAAACCCCAAGGCCTCCTCTCCCCCATCATCAGAGTAGGCATACCTTGCTCACCCTGGATCCAGCAGTAAGGACCGAGTGCTGGCCATGAGCACTCCACGCCATCCTTTGGTCTGGCTGCGCCTGGGCAGGTACTGGGCAGGAGGTCCTATGGGAGATGACGCCCCAGCTCCTGGGTGTTTCCAGCATTCTCACAGAGCCTAGCTCTGGTGGCTGCACTGTTGGGGCTTTGTCCCCTGGTTGGGAGGTGCCATGTTTCGGGAGCCCCAGGTATCACAGTTTCCTCCAGGTGTCTCAGAGGCCACCAATGACCAGTCACATGTATGTGTGTGTGTGTGTGGGGGGGGGGGGTTGGAGCTGAGCATCAGGTAGGTCTCTGACCGACAAGATGTGAATCAGTGTGTGCTTCAATCCTTGCCTCTTTCCCCCACCCCCACAATGCACAGATGGTCACTGAGTGGACAACGATGCTATTTTCCTTCCAAGAGGTCCCTAACACTGTGCAGACCCAAAGCCACCGGGTACACTCAACAACGGTAAACTGCCGGAGGGTGGGCCGTGAGTGTCAACAAGAAGATACCCTCACGGATCCAAGACAAGACAAAAGCTGACCAGTCAGATGGGCTTGTTCATTGCACATTTAATAGGACATGCAGCATCCGGGGAGCACGCAGGGAGGGGCGGGGTTTACATGGCACAAAAACACCCACAGAGGCAGGCCACTGTAGGGCCAGGGGCTGGGGGTGGTGGTGGGGGGCACAGGCCAGAGTGATGTGTGTGGTTCGTGAGGGCCAGTGGGGATGTTCCCCAACACACCCCCTCAGTCAAGGGCAAACCCCCTCCCGGGCAAGGACGGCCCCCTCACATGAAGATGGTCCCCTCATAAAAAAAAAAAAAAAAAAATCCCACTGCCTTTGAGTGGATTCTGACTCAGAGCTTCTATAGGATGGAGTAGTGTTACCCCTAAGACTTTCTGAGACTGCAATCTTTACAGGAGTAGATAACCACATTGTTCTCCCTCACAGTAGCCAGTGGGTTTGAACCGCCAAGTTTGTGGTTAGCATCTGAGTGCTTAACCCACTGCACCACAGAAGGTCTTGCTTGGGTTCCAGCATACTGGAAGCTTCTATGAAGCGCTCTGCGCTGCCTTAGCCTTTCAGGTCCTCCACCTTGCCTAAGACTGGACTACAGATAGATTTCAGGGAGGATTCATTAGGTCAGTGATACTGTGCATGGGGTCTAGGCTGGTCTGATAATGAAAATGAATCTCAAGGACAGTGGCTGTCCATGGCTGATATCGCAGCAAGGGCGGACCACAGGGAATGTGGGAGAAGAGGGCTCTGGTTCTTACAACCTACCTATTTTGGAAAGCCTTCCTCACCCTCTAGAGGTCCCAAGAAGCTGCTCCAGGGAGACTTGGACCCAGACCTCCCTCCAGGGGAAGGCTAGGACAGAGTCCACTGAATGTGAAGATTTCCAGAGAGGGGCTCATGTCCCCAGCCGCCTTCAGATGGTTGAGGACAAGCTCCTCAGAACCTGGAGCAAGGGGGCCGTCTGTAGGCAGCAGGAATGGCCCAGGACCCCCATTAGCACCCTGATTCAGGAGACTCATCCATTCCCCAGCCAGAAGACAAACATGGAACTAACCAACCCAGAGGGTCTCCCTTTGGGGGGAAGCAGGAAGTGGGGTGGTGGGGTGTGTCTGGGAGTGGACCCTTGAACGCTCTCACTTCAGCCTTAACTCTTCACTCTGAATCTAAGCTTCCCGTTGGATAAACTCTGCATCACTTAGGACACATGGTTTGAGATATGTGGGTATCACGGAGCCCGGGGGGCCGGGAAGGGCAGTGTGCTGACCAGCACTGGAAGAGGGGCTACAAGATCAGCTGCAGCCAGGCCTTTCTTTGGGGGCTTACAAATCCAACCAGACAAAGGCCAGTTATAACTCAATCATCCTCCTCTCTCAAGTGGGCCCCCCAGAAGGCTGAGGGGTTGGCGGTGTCTCTGAGATGAGATAGAGAGACAATGATGATGACAAAGAGGAGGAGAGCAAGTGGGGAAACAGGACCCCGCTTTCTGGGGCTCTGGGCAAACTGGATCCACCCGTCTTTTGTCTCTGAAATGCACAAAGTGATTATTTTATTCCAAAATGTGAGTCTGGGGGAGGGCACAACCCCTGCCACCAGGAGGCCAGCCCCCCCGGCCCGCCTCATGCCCTCCCTCTTGGACACGGCAGACACCTACGGCCACCACAGGATAGTTGGGGAGTGGGCTGGCTTCAAGCAGGCTCAGACGGTGAGGGAGATAAAACTGTTGTAACGTTGGATGTTTCTCTTGAGGATCTCGGAGCAGGGCCCCAGCACTCGCTCAAAGCGTGGCCGGTCCAGCTTCACGCACTTGAGGGGCCCCCGAGCCACCACAGTGGCTGCTCGGGGCCGGTTCAGCAGCAGGGCGATCTCACCTGAGCGGGAAAGGGGTGGTCAGTGGCCTGGCTGAGAGCAGGGCTGGACTATGCTCCTTCAGGGCCCATGCAGGTTTGTGGAAAGGAACAGATAACAACCCAGGAATCTTTTGTTTTTTTTTTAGTGTTAGTATAGTCCATGCACAATTTGGGATATACTTAACACTTTAAAAAAAGAAACACAGCAAACAAAGAAAGCACTGCATTGTTTATCTGACATTCAGATTTGACTGCGGTAGTCCTGGACTTGGTCCAGTACCTTTAGTGCAATGGAGACTTGGAGTGCTAGCCATGTGCTATGATGTGGGAATGGGGAGCTCCCCAGGGGACCTGCCTTCACCCCAGACTACACCCTGTCTCTGGGGACCAGGCATGTCACAGGAGCTGGGGGACGGGGGGATGAGGGGCTGAGACTCCTTTGACAGGTTCCTTGGGGTGGGACCTCTCCTCCATCTGCCCTGGCCAGGGAAGCCTCATACCTGCAGTCAGCACTCACCAAAGTAGTCAGAGGGCCCAAGGCGGCCCACTTCCACATACTCCTCATTGGGGGAGCGGCGCTGAAGCACAGATGCGGTGCCCTGTTGAGACAAGAGGGAAGGTGAGACATTATCCCGAGGGGAGGGGCCGGATCGGGTCCAGACCACTTCTCCGCCTGCCACCCCTCCACCCACCACGTTGCTGGAATGAGCTCTTCACGGACACACAGTTGGAGTCCTAGGGCAGAGGTGACCAGGTCCCTATCCTCTCAGAGCCTCAGGGTACATGCATGCCTCCCACCAGGAACCCCTTTATGGGGTTCTGCATATACTCAATTCCATATTGACCTTGAACACCCTCTCAAGGACAGGACCTTGCCCAGCTACCTGGGGGCTCTGGGTGAGGGTGTGTGTGAAGGCATGTGCTCAGAGTCAAGCCCCCCCTCAGATGGGAGGGGTCTATACAAGCCCTGCTCAATGATTAACACAAAACATGGAGGCCTAGCAGAACAAAAGGGACACTCCAGACTCCACCCCTCCAGAATCAGTTATACATTAAAGAGTCAGCCAGGGACACCTCCACTGCCATTGGGGTGGCACAAGTGTCCCACTTGTCCCACCAGGGCCCCCAGGTGTTGGGGACTGTGACAGAGTGGAGAAGGAAGCCTGCTTTAATGGAAAGTGGGAGCCAGGGACCTATCTATGAATGAAAGTGGACCCCTACCTATGAATGGGCTTCTGTTCCCTGAGTCCACAGCAGCCCTGGGGTCAGATGCACTAGGACTCCCCCTGCACAGACTCCCCTGCACAGCGCTCCTCTGCCCAGCACTCCCCCTAGAGTCTCCCCCAAACACACACACACATCCTTTCAGAACCATTCACAGAGCATACTAGCATTTAATCCCAGGAGGGGTTTGGTTCACTCAGCTCCCCTAACTGGCCAGATATGGGTTAATGTGTAACTCCCGCTACCAGTCAGAAGACCCTCCTTGCTACCACACCAGCACCCCCAGGCAGCCCCTGAGAACCCGCCGGGCTGCTGGCTCCATGCCTGCACGTTTTTATGAATCATAGCTGATGGATGGTGGGGCTTCCTAGCAGCGGGCTGCCTTCCAGGATGTCTCCTCGCAAGGGTGGGACAAGGAGCCTGCTGGGCGCCTGCAGTCTCAGATCCCACGGATGCCAATGCCCTGGGGACACTCTCTTCTCCTTTAAATTGCTAATGTTGTGAGAATCCAAAGAAAAAACATCTCCAGGATTGTCCCTGGGTCTGAGCAGAGTTAGAGCACAAGGACTCCAGTAGTTAGGGCTTGTTTAGATGGCTATTGCATTGACTACACTTAATCTCCTTACACATCAAGTATGTCGTTGTTGTTGTTAAGTGCTGTCAAGTCGGTTCCGACTCATAGCGACCCTGTATCGGGTTTCCGAGGAGGTGAGCTTGAACCACCGACCTTGCAGTCCAGCGCGTTAACCCACAGCACCACACCAGGACTCCGTACCTTTTATTTCCACGTGTAACAATTGCCCTATTCTACCCCCACATGGGAAACTGGAAGTCTCTCATTCACAGTCCGATCTCCTGTCAGTGTGTCATGGCTTATGTGTCGCTGAGATGCTGGAAGCTATGCCACCAGTATTTTAAATACCAGCAGTATTTTAAAAACCTGTCCACAGTGGACGTGTTTCAGCAGAGTTTCCAGACTAAGACAAACTAGAGAGACTTGGTAATATAGTTCTGAAATTTAGCCGACGAAAACCCTATGGAACACAACGGAACATTGTGCAACTCACTTTGGGCGTGGAGAGGGATCGATTTCTGGGAGACATTGTATTTAGTGTAGTGGATGGCCATGGAGGGAGAGACGGTCATTGAAATCGATGAACTAAAACATTGCCAAGTCCTGAACCATCTTCACGAGGTTGGCAGGTTCGATCCACGGTAGAGGCTGGTGAGTCCATCCATCTCACAGAGGGCCGCCCTTATCTTCACTGACCTCCACTTTACCAACAAGATGTGCTTTTTAAGAGCATGGTCTTTCCTGGTGATGTGTCCTAAGTAAGTAAGCGTAAGTCTCACCATCCTCACTTATAAGGAGCATTCTGGCTCTACTTAGAAGACTCACTGTTCCTTCTCCTGGCAGTCCCCAATAGATTCAATGGTCTTTGACAACACCACAATTCAAACACATCAACTCTTCTTCTGTTCTCCTTTCTCATTATTCAACTTTCAACACACACCGAGGTTTCCCTTGTAGGCAGGTGTGGCCATGGGACCAAGTCTTCCCTACTAGACCCCACTCCCTTTCCCCCAGCCACGTGATGTCTACAAGACCCTGAGGGACAGTGGGGCCACAAGATGAAAGGGCCACATGGAACAGAGCCACCACCAACCTTGAATACTCACTAATCAGGGGATTGAACTGTACCCCTCAAAAGAAATTTTGATATCTCAATCTCTGTACCTGTGAGCGTAAAGTTGTTTGGAAATAGGGTTTCTCTTTCAAGTTAATGAGATCAGCACAGACTCAAAGTGACCATATATAGGTTTTCTGAGGAGCAACTGGTAGGTTTGAACCTCCGGCGTTTTGGTTAGCAGGTCAGTTCTAATCCAACAGCATCATGCCAGGACTCCTAGGTGGGTTATAATCCCTTTAGAGTGGTGTTTTATAAAAGGGTCACGGAGTGGGGGGAGGCAGGCAAGAACTCCCAAACTTGCAGATAGCACCCATTTGATCTAACTTGGATGGCTTGCTGACCAGAACTCAATCCGATGAAGATAAAGAAGTTTGATATAGGGAACAAGTGGAATATGTTACAATTGATGAACTGGACCTTTGCTTATGGATGAAGTTGCCCAAAATCCAACCAAAAGGAAAGGATTCTTCATATCAAGGATTAAGCTTGCCTCCTTGACACACCGGGTTGATAGGGACCCCCAACTTACACTTCTGCTATCAAAATTGGGGGAATATAAAGGCATGAAGTGACTGGCTTACAAACTTTCATAAGAATGGTTAGGATCAGAGCGAGGAGGGTAAGATAGAATGCCAACTGAATAGTTTTCCTCTTGTCCAGATGGGTCTGGTGATGGGATAGGAGTTTATGATTCTACTGTGAGTAACTGTTATCAGGACTGATGGTGATTGTCACAACTGTAATTATACAAGAGATGCAACTGAAAAGGGGAGCAGTTAGTCTGTCATTTTAGGAACAGAGGACTTTAGGACCATCAAGAGGGAAGAGCATGAGAGGAGTGAGTGATCCTAACCAGAAAAGTGTGACAACAGAGATGGTGGCAGAGGAGATGGCACTGAGACAGCAGCAGAGGACTAGAGGTCGAGGCACCAAAAAAGGCAGTGTGCCTGCAGGCTTACAAAATGTGCCCTTTGGACATTTAAACAAATACATATTTTCAAAGTGGTACGTATACAGTTTAAAAAAAAAACAACAACAACAAGGTAGTAGAGGTAAATACTGTTAGCTGATGGTATACAGAACGGATTGTAATCATTGCAATGATTTGTTGAATGTAAAACTGATGATCTGCCCTGTAAACCTTCACTCAATTCACAATAAAATCTTTAAAAAAGGGAGGGGGAAGTGGGCACAAGGACAGAGGCTTGCAGGGAGAAGACACCACGAGGCGATAACTACAACGCAGTAAAGGAGCTCCAGAGGGCACCAGGAGCCATCAGCCACTGGGAGAGGGTCCTGAGGCAGAGTCTCCCTCAGAGCCTCAGAAGGAATCAACAAAGCCAACACGGAGTTGTGAGGTCACACATTTCTGTCTTTTAAACACAGCAAACCCACAACCAAACCAAGCCCACTTGCTGTTGAGCTGATTCCAACTCCTAGCGATCACACAGGACAGTGCAGAACTGCCCCACAGGGGTTCTGAGGCTATAAATCTTTATGAAGCAGATAGCCCCATTTTTCTCCCACAGAGCAGCTGGGGGGTTTGAACTGCCAACGTTGTGATTAGCAGCCCAACACAACCCACTGCACCACCAGGGCTCACTCATTAAAGCTGTCGGTCTCTGGTATTTTCTTACAGCAGATCGGAACATGTTTCCACATGGCCCTCCACATCATTTCATGAGTTAGAGTCTTTGTCCTCTGAGTGTCACGGCTGTGAGATGCTTGTTGCAGCAGATCAGTCTCCTATCCTAGCCTAACTCTGAGCCTATGGCAAAAACAGGTCACTGACAGTCCTACTTGATGATGGCTGTTGTACATCCGCACGATCACCTGACTTCAGAAGGAAGCAAGAGGTCAGTGGAAGAGAGGAGGATTAGAGGGACAGACAGACATCACACTAGAAGAGTGTGCAGACCACTCAGACAGCTGGCATGGCCACCATGTGCTCTTAGCTTCCCAGGGCCAAGTCCACCAGCATCCATCCCTGTGGACCCCAGGGACTCATTCTTTCCTGTGCTCATGGAGCCCCCAGAGAAGCTTGGAAGCAGCTCAGACATTTTCAGGACGACTGAATATCTGGAGTTTCGGGCTGGAAAACATTTTCCAAAACTCTACATCATATTCCCTAAATTTCTCACTTATTGATTTGAACCCAACTCTAAAAATAAATCAGGTCGACAACCATAGGAAACAGTCTGGAGGGAGGCACAACGAAATGTGATACACTGCAAGCTCTAGCAAGACAGGGTTCAAAATGACCTTTTTTTGTTTCTTTAATACTTTTCATTTTTATTGAAAGTATCTACAAAATCAAAATCAAATAAACATTGGAAAGTTGATTTCTTTGGGAAATTTAAAATTTTAAATCATTGGTCCAGCAATTCCACTTCTAGGCATCTACCCAAGAGACTTGAAAGCAGAGACACAAACAGATACATGAGTACTGGTGTTCACTGTAGCCCTAAGGGGTACACAAACCAAGTGTCCAGCAGCAGATGACGAATACACATAACATGGTCCGTCCACACAATGGAGTACAACTCAGCCTTAAAGAGAAATGAAGTCCTGATTCGGGCTACCATGTGAATAAAACTTAACAATATGATGAGGGAAGTCAGAAGAGGTAAATATTGTATGCTCCCACCTATAGGAAATCTCCAGAAAGTAGATAAGAAGTGGCTGGGGACGGGTATGGAGCAATGCTTATGGGGCACAGAATTTCTGTTACTAGCGATGAAAAGCTTTTGGAAACAGATAGTGATTATGGTTACATGACACGGTGGCAAATTGTACAGTCAAAAATGGACAACAGGACAAATCTTGGGTTGTATATGTTTTACCACAATACAATTATTTTTATGAAAGCCATCAGTGCAAGAAAAACTTTCTCTCTGTGGAAAGTATTTCAAGACCTTCACTAAATCCTCCATCCACATCCCTAATGCCCATGGTGCATCCGCGAGCTCCTCAGCTAAGTGTATATTCCATCGCATTAGAGACCCAGCGCTTTTTTTTTGCTTGTTTGTTCTAATGCATCAGCACCATTTATCCCGGATTACTCCTCCGCTCTGCCTCTTGGCTCACGGCGGCCGTGAACGGTGTGCACATAAAAGTCACATACTGTGAGCTCCAAACTGTCCGTGTAACAACTACAAAAACACACTTGGTTGGTGACCGGGCACCGGCTGGTTTTCCTGCCAACTTTTAGTGAATCATCTACCCAGCTGGAGCTCGGTGGAGGCACGACTCGGCAGCTTCCGTGGGAACCAGCGGCACTAACATGGGTCCCGTGCCTGGCATCGGGCAGGCCTGTCTGCACCAGCCTTGGGCAAGGGCCAGCGCCAGGATGACCCCTCCTGCTTGCACACCAGTGTGAGGCAATAAAAATCAGGAAGGGGCGGGAGATAAGAGAAAGCCTGCATTTTCGGCATTCTTCCTTTCTGCAAACCTAATCATTATGTCCATGTTCTCTGAAGCAAGGAAATGTCTGTCACCCGACATGAAAGTGGCCGGAAAATGGATGACCCACTAAGGCTAAATCTCAGGAGAGGGGTGTTGGGTGGGCCGAGACCTCTGCTTTCAAAACCCTTACCCTACGGCCTGCTGTCTGCCCTTCAAATGCCCTCAGGAACCAGGAGCTTTCTCTGGAAGGTGGAAGGATGGTGCCTTTTGTCTACTGTTTGTGCATTTCTGCTCTTCCCACAATGCACATCTACTACGTCACCTGAAGTCCCACCTCCCTTGTCGTGTGCCGTCGAGTCGTTCAGACTCATAGTGACCACTCATAGGGTTTCCGAGATTGGGAAGTTCCATTTTGTTATTGTTGTAAGCACCATCGAGTCACTTATGACTCACAGCATTTCCAAGTAGCAGCTGGTGGGTTTGAACTGTGTTCTTAATTATAGATAGAGGTTAATCTTGGCAGCGTTTTCATATTTGTCAAAACATATCTGTTGTGCATCTTAAATATGCACAGGTTATATAATGTATCAGTTATACCTTAATGAAACTGTTATAAAATTTAAAATAGTTACGTTATCTGCTCAAAACAGCCAACAGGTGGATACAGTCCAAGTGCCCATCCACGGATGATGGGGAAACATAGTGTGGGCCATCCACACAATGGACTATCACAGAGCCACAGAGAGAAATGAAGTCCTGATGGAAGTTACAACGTGAACCGTGACCATTTCACGCCACATCCAAAGGACAAACACCACAGTCCTACTTTGGTGAGAAGGACCAAGCAGATGCACAGACAGAAAGCTCAGCAGCTTACCAGGGGCTTGGGGAGAGGAGGGGTGTTTAAGGTTTCTGTATGGGGGGGATGGTTGTGCCAAAAAACACTGCCCTGTTCCCCTTCATTGTTTGGGTACACTAGCTCTGTTTCACTTCAGAGTTGAGGTACACTGTCCTGGTTCACCTTCAGAGTTGTATACTACCTGGTTCCCCTTAAATTTTGGGGTACACTGTCCCCACTCCCCTTCAGAGCTGGGTATACTAACCCTATTCCCGTTTAGAGTTGGGGTACACTAACCCTGTTCCTCTTCAGAGTTGGGGTATACTAACCCTGTTCCCCTTTAGAGTTAGGGTACACTAACCCTGTTCCCCCTTCAGAGTTGGGATATACTAACCCTGTTCCTCTTCCAAGTTGGGATACACTTACCCTGTTCCCCTTCAGATTTGGGGTATACTAGTCCTGTTCCCCTTTAGAGCTGAGGTACACCTCCCCTACCCTCTTCAGATTTGGGGTACACTTTCCCCATTCCCCTTCAGTGTTGGGGTACCCTACTCCTAGTCACCAAGTGCTGAGGCCATGCCAGACCATCCAACTTCTCTGATGTCACCCTTCTGTTCCATGTCTGGAGAAAACTATAAATACACTGGGACAACCTCCTGACCAGAGGTTACAGGAGCCTCTACAGCCGGTAAATGCATTGATTTTGATTTCACCTGGATCGCTATTTACAAGTCGTTGAGTCATTGCGGGAAGTTGCTGAAGGACTTGAGCAGGACAATAAGGTGAGTGGACCATTCCCTGGATGCCTGTGGAATAACCTCCACCTTCAGTTGGGCAATGAGAACACCATAAGGATTTCCATCCCAGAGTCAGGGGCCTGGGAATGGACCCTCACTCTGCTGTGTGGTCCTTTCTTAGCCTCGGTTTCCCCACTAAAACGTAAAATAATAATTATCTGGATTCATCAGGCTCAGTGATGCAATGGTTGTGAGAAGACCGGTGGGGACTGCAAAGCGCACATGCTCATGATTGTTAGGTGGGGACGTGGTCTGGGCTCCTGGTTCTCCCTCTTGGTGCCTGTGTCCTCATCTGTAAAACTAGGATAGTAAGAGTCACTATCTCAGAAAGTTGGAAGGGTTAAATATAGTAAATATGTAAAAACATAGTGAGACCTCAGTAACATCATCAGGAGCTCTGGTGGTACAGTGGTTAAGTGCTGGCCTGCTAACCAGAAGGTTGATGGTTCGAATCTACCAGCAACTCTGAAAAAGAAAGCTAGGATGATCTGATTCTATTAAGATGACAGCCTTGCAATCCCTATGGGATAGTTTTCCTCTGTCACAGGGGTCACTGAGTGTCAGAATCAACTCAACAGCACACAATAGCAACAACATCATCATCACCACCACCATCATCATCATTACCGTGGTCACCATCATTATCAACATCCTCACCATCAGCATTACCATCATCACCACTACCACCACCATCGCCATCACCAACATCATCACCATCATCATCACCACCACCATCATCATCATCACCAACATCATCATTACTGTGGTCACCATCATTATCAACATCCTCACCATCAGCATTACCATCATCACCACTACCACCACCATCGCCATCACCAACATCATCATCATCATCATTATTATGGTCACCATCATTATCAACATCCCCACGACTCTCACCATCAGCATTACCATCATCACCACTACCACCACCATCGCCATCACCAACATCATCATCATCATCA
>NW_006408552.1:19753239-19837375 GCF_000296735.1 Chrysochloris asiatica | reverse complement strand
GTGGTGAGGTTGGCCCAGGATCGAGCATTGTTTCGTTCTGCTGTGCATGGGGTCGCTATGAATCGGTTCCGACTCGATGGCACCTGACAACAACATTATCATCATCACCATCATCACCTTCACCACCATCGTCATTGTGGTTGCCATCATTATCATCACTATCACTCTCACCACCAACATTACTATCATCACCACTATTATCATCACTCTTACCATCAGTGGTACTATTATCACCATCACCATCACCACCATCATCATTTTAACCTCTATCATCACCACTCATCTGTCAGTTTGTCATACTGTGATGACTTGTGTGTTGCTGTGATGCTGGAAGATATGCCACTGGTATTTTAAATTCCAGTAAAATTACCCATGGTGAACAGGTGTCAGGGGAGCTTCCAGACTAAGACACACTAGAAAGGAGAGGGAGACCACCTCTGAGTGGTTAGCCACTGAAAACCTTATGAATAGCATCAGAACACTGTCACTTATTGTGCCAGAAGATAAGCCTTTCAGGTTGTAAGACAATCAAAACACGACCAGGTAAGAGTTGCCTCCTCAAAGTAGAGTTGACCTTAATGACATGGATGGAGTTAAGCTTTTGGGACCTTTATTTGCTGATGGGGGACAACTCAAAAATGAGAAGAAATAGCTGCAAATATCCATTAAAAATCTGAACTTGGAATGTATGAAGTATGAATCTAGGAAACTTGTTGTTGTTAAGTGCCGTCGAGTCAGTTCCGACCCATAGCGACCCTGTACAGGGTTTCCGAGGGTGTAAATCCTTACGGGAGTAGAAAGCCTCATCTTTTTCCCGCAGAGCAGCTGGTAGTTTCGAACCGCTGACCTTAAGGTTCGCAGCCCGATTCGTAACCACTACGCTACCAGAGCTCCTTCTAGGAAACTTAGAAGTTGTCAAAAATGAAATGGAACACATAAAGACCAATAACCTAGGTAGTGTTGTTGTTAAGTGCCATCGAGTTCGTTCTGACTCATAGTGACCCTGTATAGGGTTTCCAAGGAGTTGCTGGTGGGTTAGAACCACCAACCTTGCAGTTCAAACTGATCTCATGGTCTAATGCATTGTCCTACAGCACCACACCAAGACTCCTAGGCATTAGTGAGTTGAAATTGACTTGTACTGGCCATTTTGAATCTAACAATCATATGGTTGACTATGCCTGGAACAACAAATTAAAGAGGAATGGCATTGTATTCATCATCAAAAAGAATATTTCAAAATCTATCTTGAAGTAAAATGCTGTCTGTGGTAGGATAACATCCATACACCTATAAGGAAGACCAGTTAATAATTATTTTTCAAATTTACTCACCAACCACTAAAGCCAGTGATAACGAAATTGAAGGATTCTACCAACTCCTGGTGTGGCAGAATTCACAACAACAACAACAACAACAACAACAACTTCTTCAAGTGCAGTGACTCTAGAGGATAAACATTGGACCACAAGGTTGACAGCTTGAACCCATCAGCCTCTCTGCAGGAAAAAGATGAGGCGATCTGTTTCCACTAAGAATTCCCACCTTGGAACCATTATACACGGTTGCTATGAGTCAGATGGACTACAAACTGAGGCAGCACTGGAGGCACTCACTCATTTATGCCAAGAAATTTGGTAGACAGCTACCTGGGCAACCGATTGGAAGAGATCCATAGTTGTGCCCATTCCAAAGAGAAATGACCCAACAGAATGTAGAAATCATTGGACAATATCATTAATATCACATGCAAGTAAAAGTGTGCTAAAGATCATTCAAAAAACAGCTGCAGCAGTACATTGACAGGGAGCTGCCAGAGGTTCAGGCCAGATTCAGACCGGGACATGGAACAAGCGATATCATTACTTATGTCAGATGGATCTTGGTTGAAAACAGAGAATACCAGAAAGATGTTTACCTATGTTTTACTGACTATGCAAAGGCTTTGGATTGTGTGGATCACAACAAGGTATGGACAATATTGAAGAGAATGAGTATTCTGGAACACTTAATTTTACTAATGAGGAACCTGTACAAAAATCAAGAGGCGGTTGTTCAGCTAGAACAAGGGGACACTGAATGGTTTAAAATCTGGAAAGTTGTGCACCAGGGTCGTATTCTTTCACCATATTTAGTCAATCTGCATGTTAAGCAAATAATCCGAGAAGCTGGATTATATGAATCAAAAGCCTTTGCATAGTCAGTGGCATCAGGATTTGGAGGAAGACTCATTAACAACCTGAGATATGAAGATGATAGAACCTTGCTTGCTGAAAGTGATGAGAACTTGAAACATTAACTGATGAAGATCAAAGACCACAGCCTATGGCATGGGCTGCACCTCAATGTAAAGAAAACAAAAATTCTCACAACTGGATCAATAAATAACATCACTATAAATGCATAAAAGGTTGAAGTTAAAGACTTCATTTTGCTCAGATCAACCATCAACACTCATGGAAGCAGCAGTCAAGAAATCAAACGACATATTGCATTAGGCAAATCTGCTCACAAGACCTCGTTTAAAGTGTTGAAGAGTATAGATGGCAGTTTGAGGACTAAGGTACATTTGACACAAGCCATGGTATTTTCAATTGCCTCATATGCATGTGAAAGTTGGACAATGAATAAGGAAGACCATAGAAAAATCAATGCTTTTGAATTATGGTGTTGGAGGAGAATATTAAAATTACCATGGACTGCCAGAAGAACCAACAAACCTGTGTTGGAAAAAACTACAGCCAGAATGCTTCTTAAAAACCACGATGGCCAGACTTTGTCTTTCATGCTTCAGACAGATTATCAGGAGGGACCAGTCTCTGGAGAAGGAACTCATGCTTGGTAAAGTGGAGGGTCAGCGAAAAAGAGGAGGATCCTAATGAGATGGCACAGTGGCAGCAGTAGTGGGTTCAGACATAGTAACAATTGTGAGGTTGGCACAGGACTGGGCAGTGTTTCGTTTTGCTGTGCTTAAAGTTGCTGTGAGTCAGTATCGACCTTATGGCACACAATGACAAATAACAACATGAGTTAGGACGGACTCAGTGACACTTAGCAACAATCAACTTCTTCAGTCTAAAACAGATCACACATGCAATCAACATGTAGCTCGTGTGCAGCAGTGGTATTGGCAGCAGCTGCAGCAAACGACTTTAGCACGATGTCTCACACCGTTTTGCTAGTACAGCCTACCAAGAGGCCAGAAGGAACAATTTAGGCTGACTATGAATCTGTGAATGAATGCATGGAAGTTGTTTGTAAAATGTATGAGGAACATGTGAAGAGAATGAATCCCATCAGTCTCTCAATCACATATGATATCAGTCAGTTGTTTGATTTTATTGGTAATCTGGCAGATCTCAGCTGTCTTGTTTACCGAGCTAATACCCAGACATACCAACCTCATCACAAAGATTGGATTCAGGAGAAGGAAGATCTACGTGCTCCTTCGCCGTAGGTTCAACAGGCTGGGAAATAGTTGAGTTGAAAGCATTAGGGGGCTGGGAACACAGGTGTTACAGTGTGCTGAAGTGGGAGTTTTGTATTCTAGTAGTCCTGTTTCCATTTTGTTACATTCTAGCCAGGATTGAATGTATTAGATGACATATGAGAATTTTATTCAATCTGAAACCCCCATTGTTTCCCACTTCCCCTTTTTCTTTTCTTTTCTACTTAAATATTTTTATGATGGCTTAGAAGAAAGTTGTTGTCAGTTAATGCTGGTTCCAATCCTTCAAAATGCTCATATGTATTTTATATCATTTCACCGTATTAACCCTTTTACAAGATAGATGGGGTGGGTTGCGGTGACAAAGTTCAGTCATATCCTCAAGATAAAGTCTTAGTTAAAAATAAATCCACTTTAGTTAAAAAAAAGAGAGAGAGAGAGATGCATTGATCATTACTGGTGTTTGGAATGTCAAAGTTGAAAACAAAGAGGAAGGATCCATAATTGGAAAATATGGTCTGTAGATACTGTAGACTGCATGATAGAATTTTGCAAGCCCAATGACTTTATTCATTGCAAATGGCTTTTTTCAACAACATAAAATGCTACTACACACAGGGACCTCAACAATTGGGATATATACTCATCAAACGGACTACATTGGTGTGTAGAGATGGTGGAAAAGCTCAACATCATCAGCCAAAACAAGGCCAATGACAGACTGTGCTCACATGAAAGTTCAGGCTGAAGCTGAAGAAAATTCAAACAAGTCGAGGAAAGTCAAAATATGGCCTTGAATATATCACACCTAAATTTAGAGACCATCTCAAGAACAGATTGGATGCATTAAACACTAGTGACTGAAGACCAGACATATTACGGGATGACATCAAGAACATGATACAGGAAGAAAGCAAAAGTTTATTTTAAAAAACAACAAAAAAGTAAAGACCAAAGTGGACATCTGAAGACACCCTGAAACTTGCTCTTGAGCATAGAGAAGTGAAAGAGATGAAGTAAAAGAGCTACACAGAAAATTTCAAGGGGTAGCTCAAGACGACAAAGTTAAATGTTATAATGAAATGTGCAAAGACCTGGAGGTAGAAAGCCAAAAGGTAAGAACATGCTCAGCATCTCTCAAGCTGAAAGAACTGAAGAAAAAAACCCAATCCTTGGGTTGTAATATAGAAAGATTCTATGGGCACAATATTGAATGATACTGGAAACATCAAATGAAGATGGAAGGAATACATAGAGTCATTGTACCAAAAAGGATTGGTTGATGTTCGGTCATTTCAAGAAATACCATGTAATCAAGAACTGATGGTACTGAAGGCATTGGCAAAAAACAAGGCACCAGAAATTGACGGAATACAAATTGAAATGTTTCAACACACTGATGAGTGCTTACTCATCTATACCAAGAAATTTGGAAGACAGCTACCTGGCTAACATATAGGAAGAGATCTATACCTGTGCCCATTCCAAAGAGAAGTGACCCAATTAAATGTGGGGATTATCTAACAATTGTTAGTATCATATGCAAGTAATATTTTGCAGAAGATAATTAAAAAACAATTACAGCATACATCAACAGGAGCTGCCAGAAATTCAAGCCAGATTCAGAAGAGAACAGGAAGTGAGGGATATCACTGATAATATCCAAAGGATCTTGGCTGAAAGCAGAGTATCAGAAAGATGACTACCTGTGCTTTATTAACTATGCAAAGGCATTCTACTGTGTGGATCATGACAAACTACGGATAACACTTAATTATGCTCATGAGGAACCTGTATACAGACCAAAAGACAGCTGTTCAAACAACAAGGGGATACGAATGGTTTAAAATCAGGAAAGGTGTGTTCCAGGGTTGTATTCTTTCACATATTTATTTAATCTGTGTGCTGAGCAAATAATCTGAGAAGCTGAATTACATGAAGAAGAACATGGCATCAGGATTGGATGAAGACTCATCAACAACCTGTGATATGTAGATGGCAAATCTTGCTTACTAAAAGCAAAGAAGACTTAAAATACTGATGGAGGTCAAAGACCACAGCCTCCAGGATGGATTGCACCTCAAGGTAAATAAAACAAAATCCTTACCACTGGACCTATAATTAGCATCATGATGAATAGAGAAAAGATTGAAGTGACAAAGACTTCATTTTGCATGGATCCACAATCAGTGCTCATGAAAGTAGCAGTCAAGAAAGCAAAAGACATATTGTTTAGGCAAATCTGCTACAAAAAACCACTTTAAAGTGTTTAAGAGCAAAAAATGTCACTTTGAGGACTAAGGTGTGCCTGACCCAAGCATATATAAGGTATTTTCAATTAATTGCCTCATCTGCATGTGAAAGTTGGACAATGCATAAGGAAGACCATAGAATCAACGCATTTGAATTATGGAGGTATAGAAGAATACTGTCAGGAGAGAACAGTCGCTAGAGAAAGATATCATGCTTGGTAAAATGGAGGGTCAGAGAAAAAGAGGAAGACCTCCAACGAGATGGATTGGCCAGGTGGCAGCATCGATGGACTCAAGTGTGGCAACAGTAGTGAGGTTGGTCCAGGATTGAACATTGTTTCGTTCTGCTGTGCACAAGGTCGCTATGAGTTGGTTCTGACTCTATGGCACCTAACAACAACAACAACAACAACAGAAGAATACTGAAAGTCCCATGGACTGCCAGAAGAACACACTAATCTGTGTTGAAAGCCAGAATGCTCCTTAGAAGTGAGAATGGCGAGACTTCATCTCTCAGACTTTGGACATACTGTCAGGAGAGACCAGTCCCTGAAGAAGGACATCATGCTTGGAAAAGAAGAGGGTCAATAAAAAGGAGGAACGCCCCCATAGAGATGGATTGAAACAGTGGCAGCAGTAATGGACATTGTGAGGATGGTGCAGGACAGGGTTGTGTTTCGATTGTTGTACATACGGTTGCTATGAGTCAGAACCTACCTGACAACACTAAACAACAGGAACTCCACTGTCAACACCATCACCACCACCATGACGCTCACCATTCTCATCATTCCCATCATAGCCATCATCCCCAACACCACAATAAACAAGAACTAGACCAACTGAAACCTTAATGAAGTCTTGCCTCCCACCACTCTGCATGTCTTACAAAGTAGCTGCTGATCAGGAGTCAGCTGTCTGGGCTCCCCACCTAATCCTAGATTAGGACCCTCACAAGTGACTGCAAGGTCCCTTAAGCTGCCCAGAGCCCCTCTGTCAGACCTCCCTTTGGTCAGCCCTCTCCCATCTTGTCTAGCTCAAGTTCTAGTGACCTCCTGCCCTGCTCACAAGGACAGTGGCTCCTCAGGAAGCCTCCCATATCAGGAGTGTCTGTGAGTCTCATCAAACAGACAATCCGGAAAGGGGAAGCAGCAAGCACAAGACTAAACCAGAGAAGCATTTGCCACCAAATTTAGAACACAGGAGGCCAATTTCCTCCCTGGACCCATTGTTCACTACCTGGAGCCCATCACAATCAAGTCACATGCCTGGGAAGGGAGAGCCGAGGGCCTTTCCTCCCCACGCTGTGGAAACACACAAGCCATCTGTCACCGCTGGTGAGCAAGCCCTGTCCTGGTTGGTGGACGGCTGGTGGGGTGGTTTGGCACCACCACAGATTGATTGGTTCAGACCCACACATCTGTCAGGATTCCCAGGGCCAAAACATCCATCTCGTGAGCCACCGTCTCCACACGGTGCCAGAACTTTCAACCAGGATAATCCAAGGCCTTGGAATCTAGAGCCACATTCCACATCTGTCCGTCTGGGAACGCCTGCCGTGGGGCTATGAGAAGGTCCGAGAGGGAAAGAGGATCTGGGAACGTCTGGGAACGGGACACACAGTTGGGCTGTTTTGTTTGGCCTCTTTGGGGAGTGCGGGGTGGGATGGGGAAGATGATATTTTTTTAGCTCTTTGGGGGGTAGGGAAAAAGTTTTTATAATGCTTCTGACATTCACAGCAACAACAAGAAAGAAAGAAAAATATCAAAGCAAAAGCACTAATTAGAAGAATACACACAAACAGTTGTTGCCGGTGGGGGCTGTTTAGTCCGTGACAGTAGAATTGTCCTATAGGGTTTTCTAGGGTGTCATCTTTGGGATGGGGTATTAGTCACTGTTTCCTGAGACATTACTCTGTCACTGCTCTCAACCAGCAACGTTTAAATCAAATAGTTACTTTTTATTTGTTTTGGGTTCTGTTTTTTAAAGGCCCTCAGTGCAGAGTCCTGGTTTACAGGACAGATCTACTCAGCCCCCAGCACACTGGCCTCTACAGCTGCTGGCTTCACAGACTACTTGGTATGCTTGTGAACACACCTCGATTCACGTGAAAATGTGCTTTGTTTAAAGACAAAGTAGGAGGTGTTTTGCCATCTCCATTTGAGAAATCAGCTGATCAACCCTCAAAACAATATGGCGCCTCTCCTCTGGATACCAAGCGTGGCTGGGAGACTCTCTGCTGGCCCCAGAGCTGCCTGCTACTCCAGGTGATCCTGATTGGGAAAGGGAAGCCAAGGTATACCATGCAAAGGCCCTGGGGAGCTTTACCTTTGGGGTTCAGGAGGGAGCACATACCCTCCTGGACCCCAAGGGTCAGAGTCCCACCTGAGACAGTCAAACTTGTCAGAGATGCCCAGGTCTGGGCTGGGGGTCTGACCATAAGCATCAATGGACAGATAGACTGGGGTACACTCAGACATCCTAGGAGCCCCAACATTCCTGTTCAGGAGGAACTCCAGCCAACATGGACCAACTGCTGTGCTGCATGCTGAGGACACAGTCCAGGGCGAAGCCTGTGGTAGGGAGCCCCTGGGGAGGTCACCAGCCTGTTCTGAGCACCTGTGGAGAGGTCTGAGGGGCTAGGACAGAGTTGGGGTCTGAGCCTGGAGCTGGGGTTAGAGAAAGGGACAGGATTGGGATTAAGGATAGGGTTATGATAGTGTTAGGTTAGGGTTAGGATTGTATGAGGGTTGGGGTTATGATTGGGGTTAGAGTTAAGATTAGGGTTAGGGATAGGATTAGTAATAAGGTTGGGGATCCAGTAGGGTCAAGGTTAAGATTAGAGATAGGATTCTTATTGTTAAATGCTGTTGAGTTGAGTCAGTTCCAATTCATATTGACCCTGTATAGAGTTTCCAAGGAGCAGCTGGTTGAGTTTGAAGCACCCACCTTGCAATTAGCAGTCCAGTGTTTACCATACAGTGCCACATCAGGACTCCAGGGATCGAATTAGGGATAGAGTTATGTTATGATTGGGGTTAGGGTTAAGATTAGGTTAGGGATAGGAGTAGAGCTAAGGTTAGGGATAGGACTAAGATATGGTTGTTGTCATTAAGTGCCATCAAGTTGGTTCCAACTCATAGTAACTCTGTATAGGACTGCCAAGGAGCTGACCTTGTGGTTCGCAGTCCAGCACTGATCCTACAGCACCACACCAGAAGTCTGGGATAGGGCTAGGTTAGGTTTTGTGTTGTATTAGAGTTAGGGTTAGTGTTGTGTTAAGTTTAGGGCTGGAGCTGGGATTAGAGATTCGGGTTAGGATTAGGGTTGTGTTAGGGTCAGGGCTGGGGTTGAAGTTGGGACTAGGGTTTGGGCCTTTGGGTTAGGGATCTGCGGGCATCAGTAAACTAACCATCCTCCTCTCTCAGTCAGCACTGGCCTGTGACTCACCATCAGTCATGAGAAGGCACCTGCACGAGGTACAGAGAACAATAAACACTACAGTGGAGACCAGTTGCTGTACCTCCCAACCAACAGGTTCCACACAGCCCCGCTCTGGGCATCCTAGAGGGCTCTCCCAGCTTCAGGCCCAGGAAAACCCAAGTGTGCCAGGACAGGAGGACCCAGCCTCCAGGAATGTCAGTAAAAGGGCCCTCAGGGAGGACACACAATCCAAAAAGAGAGACACATTGGGACCAAAAGGACAACGATAAAAATAGTAAAAGAAATTGAAAAACTATTTCAATATGGGAATACAATGTGAGGGCTCACCTCCATCCAGTAGTATTTTTTTTTTAATAATTTGTTTTGTGTTTTGTTGTTGTTGAGAACATGTGCAGCAGCACACACACCAGTTGGACACTTTCTACATGTACAATTTCATGACACTGTTCACATTCTTTAACCATTACCTTCCTTCTCACTAACGTAAACTCACTGTGCATTAAGGTTCCTTTCTCATCATTGGAGTTCCTGTTGTCAATTTGACCCCATATAGATAGATCATAAAAAAGTCCAATGACCATGGCAGGCATTCTTTATTAATGAAGCTAAACTGCTGTTTGGGTTTCAGAAGACATCAAGGGATAATTTTAGTTTCAGGATTAAAGATTATCTCAGGGCAATCATTTTGGGGGCTCACCTAGCCTCAAAGGAGCCAGAAAGTCTGGATTCCATGAGAATGTGAAACTCTAGCGCCCCCCCCCCCAGCAGTGTTTTTATACCCAGCCCCAGTGACCAGCACTGTGCTGGGCTCATAGTAGGTATATGCACTGGGGGTGTCTCAGTTATGTTCTTTACTGTCTTCCTTCCTAGAAATCCCCATCGGTGGTATGTGAATGTTGAACCTTCTACCACCCCTCTGCCCTATTAACAGATCTCTGGGGTGCGCAGAACAGCAGCAACTACCATCAAGGGAAGCAAAGAGTTCCCAGGAGGAACAGCGGCTCAGAAACACGTTGTTTTGCAATTACTTCAACATTGTGGACATTCACGATGCTAATTTTCGAAGAGAGGAGATAAATCCAATCCAGCGTTTCCAAGGCAACGTCATCCAAGCCCTGTGAGAGGCAGTGGTGTGGGAACTGGGGACTGGTTGGGGAATTTTACCCTCCGGATGATGGGAACCTGCCTCGATTTTATGGGCAGCCAGCTCTCAGGGATCCAGCTGGTCCCAGCCCTCGGTAGAGGTTCCCAGGGAGGAGGAAATTCAAGTGGGCTGGAAGGCGGGGCCATGTGTGAGGAGGAATGCAGCCAGAGGAACCCGAGCCACCTCTGGGACCCTAGCCCCTCCGCCCCAGTCGCTGCCCAAATCCCCCTTCTGCAGGTTTTCCTGGAGACGTCAATGCCCAGGAGGCTGGGTAACAGCTGGGCAGCCTGCGCCCAGGCCCCAACATCCGGCCATGACAACCAATGCCTGCCCATCCTCTCCCCAGTTCCCCAGGACTGTGTCCCAATTTACAGGAGCACTGGTCTTTCATAGCAGCCAAGAGAGAGAGAGAACAAGGTCCCCCCTTTCCCCCCACTTCGAGCAGGTGGGGACACCCAAAAGCAGCATCTCAGGCCCCACAGCCCATACCACCACTAGAGTTGTCTGTCTCCTCCCGCTGGCTCTCAACTTTACAGTTGGCAGACTGGTGAGAGGCATGGTCAACTTTAGTCTGCCAAGGACATTTCCCAGGAGCGCTGGGAACCAGGGACCGGAACAGCTGGCGGGAACACCTAGAGCTGCCAAGATGAGGAGAGGCCCCCTCCTGGGAGGGAGAGACGCCCAGAGGCCAGCAGGTGTGAATGCCTCGCTGAGCATCTATCTGCAGGGCGGTTATGCACACCTGTGAGGCAGCATCCAGGCTGAGAGGTGGGAGGGGACATGGCTGATGGTGGGCGTGCACCAGCTCCTGGGGGAACAGCATCTCAAGGAGGAGTTTATCTGTGACCAAATGGTTTGTTTTAGAAATCACCCCAAAGAAACAAGGTCATAATTAAGCAGATATGGTCAGCACTGTTGCATATGTCACACACGCTGAGGGTAAGAGGGGCCCTGGGAGAGGGCAGGGAGGGGCTTGGTCCAGGAGGCCAGGCACATCTTCGCCACTTTTACTTCATGGGAAATAACAAAGGACACCCCTATCCCTTGTGCCCTGCAGGCTGGAGCCCAGTGCATGCGGCCACTCCTGCTCATCCCCAGATTCCTGTCTCAGACCAGACAGCAAACAGGCTGAGATGTGCCCAGTGGCCCTGTTGTAATCAGTGAGGAAAATGGAAAAGCAGCAAGCAAAAAGACCTTTTTAAAGTGCTAGAGAGCAAAGATGTCACTTTGAGGACTAAGGTGCACCTGACCCAAGCCATAGTGTATTTTCGACTGCCTCATTTGCCTGTGAAGGTTGGACAATGAATAGGGAAGACCAAAGAAAAATCGATGCATTTGAGTTGTAGTGTTGGAGAAGAATATTGAAAACACCATGGAATGCCAGGAGAATAAATAAATCTGTGTTGGAAGAAGTACAATCAGAATGCTCCTTAGAAGCCAGGTTGGCAAGAATTTACCTCTCATACTTTGAACATAGTATCAGGAGGGACCAGTCCCCAAAGACGGGTACCATGTTTGGTAAGTGGAGGGTCAGCAAAAAAGGGGAAGACCCCCAATGAGACGGATTGACACAGTGGCAGCAACATACCAACACAGTGGGCTCAAACATACCAACGATTCTAAGGGAAGTGTAGAACCAGGAAGGATTTTGTTCTGTCATACATGCGTGGGAACTGACTCAATGGCACCTAACAACAGGTAGCTTGTACAGGTGGAGAATACAGTATGTGTTCCAGTAGATGTTGCAAAGGCTTTTTCTTTGACTTTTTTCAAGGCCACTGCCTTACTTCATTCCCCTGTCAGACACACTCTTCTCATCCGTTCCTCTTATTAACACAACGAGGCGCCCAAACCATCTCCCCGATATGTCCTCCACAGCATCTGACCAAGGATGCATCCTTGGGCAACGGGACTGTGCAGGGCCAGCACTGAGTCTGCTGGGCCATCTACTGTCCAACTAATTCTCCAGGTGACGTGAGTCTCTAAGACCTACAGACCTGGCCTCTCTGTTGGCCAGAAGCCAGGACCATCATTCACCATTAGCCCAAGAGCCCTGGAGAGATTTCAACTGCAAAAGTCTCTAGTGCCACAAACCCAAGAACAACTTTGGGAGCTCCACTGCTACTTGTGGCTTGTCTGCTGTGGCTGTGTGAGTGGGTCCCTCCCAAGTCTCCAGTTCTCATGAGCCAGCATGACTTGCAAATGTGGTTGATCACAGAAGAGAAGGTATATGACCCAAGTTGCCAGGGAGACCACTTCAGATGCATTTTACAACTGTTGTGAAAACTGTATTTTGCTAGAGGGTGTGGTGACACCCCAGAGGTACATACAATAGTGGTCACAGTGAATTTCCCCTGGCCCTGCTCTGGCTCTGGCTCTGTTACTGCCACCCCGGCCCCCACGCTGGAGAACATTCATACCATAAGGCTGAAATCTCCCCACACTAGAGATTCTCACCATGACGGGTCACTCTCTGAGGAGCCTTTTCTGGCCATATTTTGGGGCAGGAGGCATTGGGGACACTGAGAAAGAGGCGAGACCACCCACTGCATTTGGCCTCTAGGTGACCCTTCTCTGGAGGAAAGATTTGGCATTGACACCAGGTAGCCTCTCGAAGATGACCATGCAGAACTGCCCATAACACAGCTTTCAACAAACACTAGAGCTATAGTAGCACCCACAGCCAATGAATCCTCAATGGACTCGAATCTCCACAGCTAGTCAGAAAGGACAGGTTTGAAATGCAAGAAACAATGCCGCTGTTGACAACAAGGGGCTGTAAGTGAGCAAAGTTGGAGATGCCTCGAGTTCCATGCACACCCAGCCAATACGCGGCTTCGTGTGTCCTTGGGCAGACAGCCAGACATCTCTGCATCCACTCCCGCTGTCGAGAGGAGTGAGAGCAGAGACTCCCTTACAGGCATGTGGTCACATAAATCAAGACTGGAAGGGAGTGGGGGTTCGAAAAACACCTACCCTACAGCAAGCCCCCTTTATCACAATTAACTAACTGGGTGGGAGACTGTGGCAGGCTCTCCCTGCTGCTCTGAGAGGTGGCTCTGTGCTGCCTTTCATGTGCATTTTAATGTTTCATGGTCTATCTGGGAGGGAACCTTGGTCCCCAGAGAAGAACCAGAATTGTCTGCATTTCGCCTGAGTGACTCATTACCATGGACACAGCCTGCAAACTCAATGCCTACAAATGGCTGCAGAGACCACAGCGACACAAGAGGGCCAGGTGTGGTCTGTGGGTACTGGGGAGTCATTTAATGTCTCAAAGAGCAGCTGCCCCAGCTCTAGCTGGCTAAGCTCAGCCAGACCATGAGGCAGGTCCAGCTGATGAAACCATTGAAGAAAAGGGAACAATGTAAACTTTTAATGTGAAGCTTCCTAATTTTTAAATGCTGGCAATGAATTCAAATATTTAAAATCCATGACAACAAGTCACTTTGAACTCTTCTATGAACTGAATTCACCTGTAAGCACCAGTTTCCTGACCTGAACGTGAAATTCATAACAACAAAAAGTACTTCCCTTTTAAGCCAGTGCATGCAATTCCTGACTTACTTATTTGAGTTACAGTGAGCCATGCTATGAAGGGTTTGTGGGGGGTTTTGTACATCGTATCATTAGTAACATGCACAACATACAATGTTGCATGTGTAATTTGCTGATGTTATCATTCTTATGCCAACCTTAAAAGATCAATAAAGATCGTATTTATTAAGATGCTGATAATAAAACAGCCACTTCCTACCAAGTCAATTCTGACACACAGTGACCCCACGGAACAGAGTAGAACTGCTTCTTATGGTTTCTGAAGACGTAAATCTTTTTCCTGTGGAGCAGCTGATGGATTTGAACTGCCAACCTTGTGGTCAGCAGTCCAGTGCTTATCCTACTGTACCATACCAGGGCCCACCGAAACATTAGTGGTTGAAACAACAATGTGCCATTATCTCTTATGGTTCTGGAGGTTGGCTGGCTCAGTTGGAAGCTTCTTGCTGCTATCATCTGAAGACTCAGCTGGGCTAGCTATCCAAGATGGTGCACTCACATAGCCAGTGGTTGCTATCGGGACCTCACTACTAGATACTCTGCCAGGACATATGGGTTCCAAGAAAGAGCCTCTCAAGTAACAAGTTCCCAAAATGTCATGTGGAAGCTGCAAGTCTCCATATGATTTAGATTTGGGAGTCCCACAAGGCCATTTCTGGCACATTCTACTGGTCGGGCAAGTTCCGATGGCCAGTCCCCCTTCCCTAAAAAAACAACGGCTGCCAATCCGGTCAACTCTGATTCATGGAGACCAGTGCATCAAGGAAGAACTATGCTCCACAGGGTTTTGATCATCAGGTCTTTCTTTCAAGGCATCTGGGTGGATTCTAACAGAACACCTTTTGGTTAGCAGCTAAGCTAAGCACTAACCTCAGGGACAAACACCCAAACCAAACTCATTGCTGTTGAGCCAGTTCTGACTTAGAGCAAGTCCAATGGGCAAAGCAGAACTGCCCCATTGTGTTTCCACGGCTATGTCACCTGGCTGGAAGCACACGGCCATATCGTTCTCTTGCAAAGTGGCTAGAGGGTTCAAACCACTGACCTTCAGACTAGCGCTCAAACACATAACCACTGCGCCACCAGGGCTCCAACTGACGGACTAGGGGAGGGAAACCCAGGGGAGAAGAGTTAGATATCACTTCTCAAGGCAGTCAAAAATTTGCCATCTTTGAACAACAAGCAAAGAGTAAAGTGAGAAAGTGGTTAATAAAATGACACTCCTCAAAAAAATAAAAGAATGTGCCATCTTTGATATGCCATTCATACTCATAGTGACCCTGGAGGACAGAGGACAACTGTTCCCTAGGAGTTCCAAGACTGTAAATCTTTACTGAAGCAGAGCGCCTCACTTTTCTCCCACAGTCTACTCTGACGCACACAGGGGTACCATGAATGGAATCTACTTAAGAAACATCATCCACTAAAAACCCTGTGGAGCACAGCTCTACTCTGACGCACATGGGGGTACCATGAGTGGAATCTACTTAGGAAACATCATCCACTGAAAACTCCATGGAGCACCCCATGTCAGTTCTACTCTGACACAGATGGGGGTGTCTTGAGTGGTGTCTACTTATGAAAAACACCACAATGAAAACCCTGTGGAGCACAGTCCTACTCTGACACACACGGAGGCACAATGAGCCGAATCTACTTATTAAAAATCACCCACTGAAAACTCTGTGGAGCATAGGTCTACTCTGACACACACAGGCGCACCATAAGTGGATTCTATTTATGAAAAATCAGCCACTGAGAACCCTGTGAAGCACCGATCTACTCTGACACACACAAAGCGCCATAGTCAGAGTCGATTTATATATACATCAATCACTGGGACATTGGTGATTCGGCGGTAGAATTCTCTTTCACTGGAGAAACCAGGATTCAATTCCCAGCTAATGTACCTCAAGTGGAGGCTTGTGTGACACTGAACAGATTCCCGCAGAGCTTCTAGGCAACGACAGACTAGGAAGAGAGGCCTGATGGTCTACTTCTGAAGACCAGTCAGTGGAAACCCTATGGGAGACAGCAGTCAATCACAGGGGTGGCACATGACCGGACAGCATTCGCACCGGGTGCCATTAGTCAGGGGCTGACTGGACATTAGCTAGTGACAACAGACAGAGAGCTATCACTGGGCATGAGGGGGTGTACAGCAGGGAAAAGTAGAAACCCGCCAGCCTGAATTCCGTTCTGGATCAATGCATGCAGCACTGTTTTCAGGAGAGCCTCCTCATGGCCCTCTTCCAGGAGTAGGGGGCATTTGGCTCTGCGCTCCTCCTTTTTCCAGTGGCAGCTTTAGCTGGAATCATGGAGTGCAAATAACTTTCTGCTGAAATGTCCTTCAGATAACCATGTAGGCAGACTCCCAGAGCGTCCTTTCCAGTCACAAGAGAATTTAACGAGATAAAAACGCAAGCCTCGTGGTACAGCCAACCCCTTGACATTCTCAAACACAAGCCTCAGAAGTATCCTCAGTTAAACTAGCACTTTGGCCTCAAGTAGCCATGACGAAGGCTTTGCCTTAGCTCCTGGGCCTGAACAAGGTGTCCTCCGGCTTTGGAGAAGAGCTCAAGCCTCTAGAGGCTGGGGGCTGAGGGGAACTACACGTGCTAAGTGGACCCTCTTCCCGACTTCACTGCCTGTAGGATTGCTGTACCCCCTTTTATAAAAAGTAAATTGGTGTTGAGTTTCCTGCCTTAACTAACCTAACACCAGGTAACACTGCCGTAGAAGTTTAGAATCGTGTGTGCAGTTGCTGAATACAACTGTCATCATTACCTTATGCCTTCATTCATTCGCTCACTCATTCATTCATTACTTCACTCATTCACTCACACTTACTCAATCACTCATTCATTCACTCATTCATCCATTCATTCTCTCACTCATCCATTCATTCACTCAGTTACTAACTCATCCATTTACTCACACACATTGATTCACTTACATTCACTCACTCACTCACCCATTCATTAATTCACATATGCTTACATTCATTCATGCACTCACCCTCGCTCATGCTCACTCATTCATTCATGCACTCACTCACATACTATCACACACTCACTCATTCATTCATTCACATATTCACTCTCACTCCCTCATTCATTCATCAACACACATTCTTATTCTCCGAGAGCCTCCTCTCTTCAGAGATGCTAAGCTGGAAGGGGCTCAAGACCCCTCTCCTATCTCTCTAGGAAGGTAAGTGAAGTTCTCCCCCTCCCCTGTTGGGGGGGGCAGCAGGGAGACAGACAGGCTTGATGATAGACCCCAATGGGGCACTCAGTGCTTTACGTCAACCACACATCTGTGCATGGTCAGAGGCCCACTCCTCGGAACCAAAGACCTTGACCTTGGGTCATGCTGAACAACGTCACCAGGATGGGCCCTCTTCTCAGTTCCTCTCCTTTCCTTCCTAATATCCCATGTCAGGGGGAGGGGGGTTGTATTCCCTCTGGCCACACGATGACCCTCTAGGGACATGAGCTTCATGTGGAAATGACAGTTTTCTTCGCCAGGCAAACTGCAATACTCGAGTGTCCTCTCCCTTCAACCACAAAAATCCAACAGAAAGAAAGTTCTAGAAAGAGCCTGCAGGAAAAAAAAAAAAACTGCTTGCCCCAGGGACAAGAAAAGGGGAACATAAGCCAACATGTAGATAGGTATTTTTGACTCTGTAGAATTGGGGGAGGTGTGTCCACACAGTCCAGGTAGTTCGAGAATTTGTTCCTGGGCTGAGAGTGGGGCTTGCTCCATCCCAAAGTAGGATTCAGGGCCAAGGCTCTGAGGTAACACATTGTCCCCATCTCATCCCATGCAGGGGCAGACACCCCAACCATCAGTCACTCCCAAATGTCTTCCTCTCACGACAGCCAGCTGCTTAAGGCCAAGGATGTGATCAGCCTTGGTCACCACAAGTCATGGCCCCGGCAGGTCCCAGATGTCAGAGAGCCAACTGCCCTCTCGGGGGAGAGGAGAGAGAGGAGAGAAAATGCCAGCATATCTAAGTTAAACTTCTTATCTTGAGCTGAAACCCTGGTTGCACAATGGGTCAAGCATGGAACTGCTAACCAAAAGACTGGTGGTTCAAATCTACCAGCTGGTCCATAGGAGAAAGATGAAGCAATCTGCTTCTGTAGAGATTTACAGTAGCCTCAGAAACCTTGTCGAAGGTGGTTTGAACCTAGCAGCTGCTCCTTGCAGGAAGATGAGGCAGTCTGCTTCTGTAAAGATTGACAGCCACGGCATCCCCATGGGACCATTCCTACAGGCCCACTATGAGTCAAAAGAAACTCCCCGGAATTGGGTTTGCTTCGAGTACCATGCTCAGACCATACCAGCCCTGAGAAGCAGTCTTTCACCCAGCCCTCCACCCATCTCCTGCACAACATATTGGGGTGCTCGGACTATGTCAACCCTGAGAGCAATCTTCTACCTGGCCCCCCACCTGTCTCCTGTATGACATATTAGGGTACAGACTGGTTATGAAGAGCTCCACCTTTCTCAGGCCTGGTCCCAAAGTGACCAAAAGCAAACACCCTGTTTTGTTTGTTTGTTTCCCGATGACTGAGGTGGTCCAAACTCTACCCATGACTTCTAGATAAATATGACCAAAAGTAACATTTTCATACCATTGAATGAAGGTGAATGAGGTTGAGACTCACTTCTGGAAGCATCATGAGATGTTCAAAGTGTACATGTGGACACACTATGTCTGAACATTTTTATACAATCCCATCATTACCATGTGTTATATACATGTGTGTGCTATATGAGTGCTCTCATCATTCATACGAGCGCAATGTTAGCGGGAAAACACGCTACTTTGTAAAAGCACCTGGACTAGTGTGGGGCTAAACCAACCTAGCACCACAACCTCCCCAAGTGGGCACAGAATTCGGCATCGCATGCCACTCCTGTACAAAGCTGCCGGCTCGGCATGTGGCATGGACGGGGCTCACCTCAGTGATGATGTAGAAGTCGTCCCCAGGTTCCCCCTGGACCACAATCTTCTCTCCATCTTCAAACTGCACGGGTTCCAAGGCGTCGGCCACTGTCAGCCGCTCCCACTTCTCCAAGGACTCTGAAAAGGGCCCAGAGCAAGAAGAACGTCACCCCAAGTGGAACCCTTACCCCCAACCATCAGGTCAGGGGCTTGGTTGCTTCCTCATAAAGCTTACAAAGATGGGTTTCTCTGAGGTGGAAGAATGAACAGACATAGAGGAGCAAAGGTAGTAAAAGGATCTCTGGTGGTGAGTGGGGTAAGTCTTGCTAAAAGGTCAGTGGTTCAAATCCACGTGCCACTCTGAGGAAGAAAGGGGAGTCGTCTGCTTTCATACAGATTTACAGTCTTGGGAACCCTACTCTGTTCTACAGGGTCATGATGAGTATGAAGAGGCTCAGGAGTGGGGGGTTGGGGTTTCCCAAATCTCTATAGTAGGGGGGTCTGGATGTTTGTTTGTTTTAATTAAATTGGACCCACATCCTTATGGTTAACACTCCATCTTCAGCAGAACGGCAAGGCGTTCAGACCAGGTGCTAGTCTACAATTGCAATTGGCTTCAAATAAATAAATAATAAGCTTTGAAAATGGAGTCCAGGTTAACTTTGTATGAAAATACTTTTGGCGTCTTCTAAAGAACAGAACTGCACAGTTTTCTGTGTGCCTGCCGCATGTATTTTTACAGCCAATGGAGCTACAGCTGAGCACCATGATGACAAAGAGGTTTAAAATCATTCAAAGTGGTTGAAGCAATCACTGGTTCCCCCCAAAGAAATACCGTCCACCAGAGGGCTGTTTCAAGAATACAGAATTGCATTTACGGTACAATATTGAGACCTAGTATAGCCGCATTGTTTCAGTCAAAATACTTAATTCCAGAGCTAAGTTTGTCTCTAAAAGCATGCAAATTCAACGTCTCCCGCCTTCCTTTCCCTAACCCTCACAAAGGAACAAAATAATAATGTGCTCCTTCTATAAGGAAAGAATCGTAGCCTGATGAACTCATTCTTCTCTGGCCCAGACTTACTCCGATGCTGCATATGTAGGCCAGCTGCTAAAAATAAAAAGACCTAGGTTAGGAGGGGCTGTCTCTCCTGGGGCACTCCTGACGATGCTGTGGTACTACAGGAGAGTCAGAGGGTATTGTGAAAGGATACAGCCGTCCCTAAACAAGGTCGATCCTAACGGAAGCTGGTTGGTCACTTAGAGCTGGTGGTGTTCCCAGACAGCACCAGTGTGAGTCAGTGAACAATCGCGGTGAGATGATTTGTGTAACCCTCAGGCAAAGCTGTGGTTTCTGTAGAGGAGCTCTGTAGGGAGACAGATCTGTGAACACACGCTGTTTCCTGGGGTACCCTAGTAGGAGAGCAGCTACTGCCTGGTTTTAAGCCTCAGAATGTGTCAGGATGTGTGCTCCCACATATTAAAAGAGAAGAGTGTTCTGTTTTGTTTTCCGTTGTTGGATCAGACTTGTGGCAAATCCATGCAGAACAGAATGAAACGTTGCCTGGTCCTCCGTGGTCCTCATTATACTAGCATGGTCCATGGTCACAGTCACTATGACAATCCATCTCATGGAAGATCTCCCTTGCCCTCACCGGCCCTCTACTTCACCAGACATGATGTTCTCCTTCAGTGATGGATCCCTTCTGGTGATGTGTCCAAAGCCAGAGGCAGACGCTGCTCTGTTGTGATGTAAAGGGTTTTCATGGGCTGGTTTTCAGAAGTAGAAATCCAAGCCTTTCTTCCTAATCTGCCTAAAGCTGGACGTTCCACTAGAACCTGTCCAGCATGGGTGGTCCTGCTGGGATTTGAAATACCGGTGGCATAGCTTCCAGCAGCACAGCCACACACAAGTCACCACCACAACGACACACAAGCAGATGGGTAGTGGTTTATTACACTGTTGTTGTTGTTGTTAAGTGCCGTCGAGTCGATTTTGACCCAAAGCAACCCTGAACAGGGTTTCCGAGGCTGTAAATCTTTACGGGAGCAGACCGCCTCATCTTTCTCCCGCGGTGCAGCTGGTAGTTTCGAACTGCGGACCTTGCGGTTCGCAGCCCGATTCGTAACCACTACGCTACCAGAGCTCTAGAACTATGTTATTCTGAAAATCAATATTTGCAACACCTTGACCCTTGAACCACATAAATCTTTGATAAGAACTCTTAGAAGAAGCGGTGGGGGGGAAGATGTTTTTTTTACTCAGCTATTTTGTATGGTTCCCGAGACCATCCATGAAACACAAAAGCATTTGGGGACTTTTTTTTTTTAAATCCTGACTCCTTGGGACCTCAGGGTCCTAGAGATAATGGTCTGTCCCAATCAAAAAGCTAAAACCACCATCATGAGCTCAGGCTGCAGGGAATCCCTCTTTTAACATCCGCTTTTCTGCTTAAAGGTGATTTCAACATTTCATCATAAATGCAGGACAGTGCCCCAGAAATTCCTTCCCAGCGGGCAGCTGCAAATGCAGGACACACGGGAAGAGAGAGAGTAAGAGAGAGCGAGAGTGTGGGAGCAAACCAAGAGCAGAGGAAGCACACCTGGCTGAGACTTCTTGTTGCTGTTAAATCAGTTTTTAACTCTTAGCAACCTCATGCAAAACAGAACTCAACACTGCCCAGTCCTGCACCATCCTCGCAGCTGCTGCTCTGTTTGACTCCATTGTTGTCATACTGCGTCAGTTCATCTCCTCTTCACTACACTCCACTTTACCAAGTACAATGTTCTTCTTCAGGTACTGGTCCCTCCTGATCAAATGCCCAGAGTACTAGAGAGGAAATCTTGCCGTTCGTGCTTCCAATGAGCATCCTGGCTATACTTCTTCTAAGACAGGTTTGTTTTTGTTTTTCTGGTGGTCCATGGTATATTCATGGCCTGAAGTGGGATTATGCCTATCCCAGCCGCGGGGTACCTATGCCACCAGGGGCTGTGCCAAGTTCAATGATGTTCCGTCTCTCTTTCTCTGAAGTGATGCTTGTTACACATTTATGAGGAGAAAGAAGACCTTGGCGGCACCAAATTGCATCATCACAATTTCCCAGTTTCACTTGCAGCCTAGAATCCCACTCTTATTCCTCAGAAGGCCACAGGGAAGTGGGGCTCACTGAGCAGCTAGTGCATTCATCGAAGGGAAACAAAGAGCAAACACTCAAGATGTCTGACAGGACTTGTAGGGTCCCAAGACATCAGTGTGCTCAGTTGCTGTTGAGTTGATTCCAAGTCATGGTGACTCCACATGTGCCGAGTGCTCTGTGACCTTTCACAAACAGATCACCAGTTCTGTTTTCTAAAGCACTTCTGGGTAGATTTGAACAGCCCACCTTTCAAGTAGTAGTAGAGTCCTTAACTGTTTGTGCTACCTGGGACACTTCTTAAGACATTAAAGATAAGGGGAAAGGTCTCTTGGACCAGACCCTGCCTGCTCCAAGGTGAAATGAGTGATGGCTGAGTTCTTCACAAACTCTCTCCTCCTGAAGCTAAGAAAGGGTTCCAGCTGTCACTGGCGAGAAGCTGTTATGTTACTACATCCCTTCAAGACAGTTCTACATCATGGTGACTTCATAGTGACAACAGAATGCAACATTGACCAGTCCCATGCCACCGTCATGCCCACTGGTATGCTTGCATCCACTGTAGTGACCACTATGCCAATCAATCTCCTTCATGCTTACAGCGATCCTCTACTTTACCAAGATGATGTCTGTGATAGTTACGGTTTTGCGTCCATTTGACTGGGCCTGGATGCTTACTGGATAACAGGATGCAGTATTCCCCCATGGTGAGATCTAATCTGATATAATCGCCCTGATGATGCCATCTTATGTGATCCTCCCTGATCTGATGTTGTTATTCTATGTGTTGTAAATCCTCACTTCTGTGATATTAATGAAGGAGCTCTGGTAGTGTAGTGGACTACAAGCTGGGTTGCTAACTACAGGGTCAGTAGTTTAAATCTACCAATTTGCTCCATGGGAGAAAAAGATGAGGCTTTCTGATCCCATATAAATGTACAGCCTTGGAAACCCTATACGGGGTCACTGGGAGTCAGAACCGACTTGGTGGCACACAGTCACCACCACCACCATGATGTTAATGAGGTCAGATGCAATCTACAGGATTGGGTTGAATCTTCAGTCAGTCTCTTTTGAGATATAAAGAGATTAAACAGAAATGCAGAGTTTAGAGGGACCTACGACCACCAAGAAAGAAGAGCTGAGAAGGCAGTGTGTCCTGTGGACCTGAGGCCCCTGTACCGTGATGCTCCTAGATTCAGGGGAAGATTGACCACAAGATGCACAGAGATTTCTCCAAGGAATGCTGGACCTTCAGATACTGAAAGGAGACCATTCCCCCAGAGTCAAAAGAAAGAGAAAGCTTCCCCCTAGAGCCAGCACCCTGCATTTGGACTTTGTTGTTGTGGTTGTTAAGTGCCGTCGAGTCGGTTCCAACTCATAGTGACCCTGTACAGGGTTTCCAAGGCTGTAAATCTTTACAGGAGCAGAAAGCCTCATCTTTCTCCCGCGGAGCAGCTGGTAGGTTCGAACTGCTGACTTTGAGGTTCGCAGCCCGATTTGTAACCACTACACTACCAGAGCTCCTGCATTTGGACTTTAAGCCTCCTAAATTATGAGGGAATAAATTTCTGTTTGTTAAAGCCACCCGTTTGTGGTATATCTGTTATAGCAGCAGTGGAGAATTAAGACAATATTCTTCTCTACCAATTGGTCTTTCCTGATAACATGCCCAAAGGAAATAAGTCAAACTCTCTCCATCCTCACCTCTAAGGAATGTTCCCATTGTATTTCTTCTAAGACTGATTTGTTTGTTCTTCTAGAAGTCTACAGTATAGTCAATAGTCTTTCTTCTCTAGCATCACAGATTTAATGCAGTCTTTATTCTTCTGGCTTCTTTATTCTTTGTCCAGCTTTTGTATGTAGATGAGGCAAATGAAAAGACTACGGCTTAGGTCAGGTGCACCTTAGTCCTCAAAGTGACGTCTTTGTTTTTGTGTAATGTAAAACAGTGTTTTGTAATAGATTTGTCCAATGCAAGGCATCATTTGATTCCTTGAGTGCTGCTTCTATGGATGTTGATTGTTGATCTAAGTAGAATGAAGTCCTTGATAACTTGAACGTCTTCTTCATTTATCATGATGTTGTTTATTAGTCCAGTTGCTTGGATTTTTGTTTTCTTTATGTTGAAATGTAATCTGTAATGACAGCTATAGTTTTTTGATCTTCATCAGTAAGTCCTCTTTACTTTCAACCAAGCAAGGTTATATCAACTGCATATCGCAGGTTGTTAACGAGTCTTCCTCTAATCTTGATGCCGCATTCTTCTCCATATAATCCAGCTTCTTAGATTATTTGCTCAGCATACAGATTGAATGAATTGGTGAAAGGATAAAACCCTGATGCACACCTTTCCTAATTTTAAACCATGCGGTATCCCTTTCTCTACATGAACAACAATTCCCATTCTTGGCAATGTTTCTCATGATCCACACAGTTGAAGACCTCTGCAATAAGTACAAGTAAACATCTTTCTGGCATTCTCTGCTTTCAGCCAAGATCCACCTGGCATCAACAATGATTTCTCTCATTCTATGCCCTCTTTAAGGAGCTCTGGTAGCGTAGTGGTTACGAATCGGACTGCGAACTTTAAGGTCAGCGGTTCGAAACTGTCAGCTGTTCCGCGGGAGAAAGATGAGGCTTTCTACTCCCGTAAAGATTTACACCCTCGGAAACCCTGTACAGGGTCGCTATGGGTCGGAACCGACTCGACGGCACTTAACAACAACAACAACAATGCCCCCTTTGGTTATGAATCGGGCTGCTAATCCCACGGTTAGCAGTTCGAAACTTCCAGATGTTCCACGGGAGAAAGATGAGGCTTTCTGCTTCTATAAGGATTTATGGGCTTGAAAACCCTGCACAGGGTCACTATGAATTGGAACCGACTCCATGGTACATAACAAGACCCTCTTAGTATCCAGCATGAAGTTCTAGCAGCTCCTTGTCAATGCAACCAATTTTGAATTATCTTTAACATGCTATGAATAATATTGCTTGATGGTTTCTGCATTCTGTCTGACCACCCTTCTTTGGAATGGGTATTAATATGGCTCTGTTCCAGTCAGTTAGTCAGGAGCTGTCCTCCAGATTTCTGGATAGCTATGAGTAAGCAAATAAAGGTGTTGTAGGGTTTTGAGTTCTGTCTCTGTTGATACATAAGAGCTCTAGTTCATTCATTTGAACTGCTATATAAAGTTCTATCACACAAATATACACGGTATTAATAATCCTTCCTCCTTTGACAGACCTCTAGATCACTTCTGATTGTTTGTAAAAATTGCTAAAACAAACATCCTTGTTCACATCTCCTTTGTCCTTGTGGGAGACATTTGTCAACTGTAAATTCAGAAGCAGGCTTATAGCACCAGCTCCTACGATTGCTCATTTATTTTCGAGTTTTGCAGTGGTCATATTTTGTTTAATTAGTTCTTCCATCTCCCTTTAAATGCCTTTCTGTTGTTTTATCTCTGGCCTTTGTTTTCTTGCATCTGCATTTCTATTAGATTCTATCTCCAAAGTTTTGAAGTAGACCTTGATTTCTATTTCTTTCTGGCTGAGTTCTTTCCTGGCTGTCACTGGCTCTGAGCGTTCTCTGTGGTTCCTGCACTTGAGCAGAGCCGTCATACTATTTCTCTCCAGCTCGTACAAACTTGACAGAAGCCAATTTGTGGGGAAATTTCCTCCTGGAGTCCCTAGAGGTGATGACTTTGTCTTCATTAATCTAATCTCTAGTTTGAAGGACCAGCAATGCATTCCTGCCATTTTTCTATAGCCTGAGGGTGCAGGGGTGGCAGAGTTCAAGTAGAAACCACAGTCTCTTCTAATACTGAGTGTGAGTGTGTGTGTGGGGTGGGGGTGGAGGGGCTGCCCTGTTTCTGTGGGGAGAATCCTAGAACTGGAAAACTGTCCCAATCCTGTGCTTTTTATCCCAGTTGCTGACACCCCTGACACCTCAACAGATATTTGGCTAGTGTTTGCTTTTCTTTTCCTTTTCACACCATTAAAACCAAACACCAAAACTCAATGTCACTGAGTTGATTCCAACTCATAGAGACCCTATATAGGGATTCTGAGGCTTTATGGGAATATCTTTATGGGAACAGACAGCCTCATCTTTCTCCCGTGGAGTGGCTGGTGGGTTTGAATTGCCAACCTGCAGTTAGCAGTCCAACTCCTAACCCACAGCACTACCAGAGTTCCTTTAGGTTCTAAGCGAAGGAGAGCATGCTTAGCCCCTCATCTTTATCCAGAAGCCTAGCCAAGTTGTGGGCATCACTAACAGAAAGAAGCCCTACGCCGTGATGATTTCTGTCTGATAGATACTCAGCTGTTACACGCTTTCTCAGCGAACTCTCCCCTCCAGGATCTAGGATTGTGCTGTCCACTGTGGCAGTCACTAGCCATGTACAGCTCTTTATGTTTGGTGGTGGTGGTGTTAAGTGCTGTCAAGTCGGTTCCGACTCATAGCAACCTTATGTAGGGTTTCCTAAGAGCAGCTGGTAAACTTGAACCACCAAACTTGCGGTTCAAACTGACTTTGCAGTCTAGCACACTAACCTGCAGTGCCATACCAGGGCTCCCCTTTATGTTTAAATGAACTAAAGTGAAAATTCCATTCCTTGGCCCAATGAGCCACATTCCAAGTGCTCAAGGGGGCAGACATGAAGCATTTTCATCTTCGCAGAAAGTTCCGTTGGACGAGGCTGCCTAAAATGGTATCTATTTGTCACTTTCATTAAAGTAACTCCAAACCACCTGGAATATTTTGTGGGAGAGAACTTGGTTGGCACGCCTGGAAGTTCACAAACCCGAAAAGAAAGCCAGTGTGCTTAGCAGATCTGGGAGAAGACAGATTTAGGATGAAACTAAACAGGTTCAGGGGCAGCTCAAAGGAGCTCTGTACAGTATTGGAGAGCAACTCAGATGCAGAGGAAAGGCTGGAGGAAATGAGGGTGAGGCAGGGGACCAGGGGACACAGACTGGAAGAGGGAAGCAAACGCTGGGGCAGGGACAGGCAGGGGCTAGGGAGGAGAATGCAGACAAAGAAGCATGTGCGTGTGAGTGTATGTATATGTTTGAGAAAGTGTGAATGAGTATGTGTTATTGTGCGTGTGTTTGTGAGCATAAGTATGTGGAAGTTGTGTGGGTGGGTGCCGTGTATATGTATGTATGTGCACATGCGGTGTGTATGTGTATGTTTGTGCACACCTGGTGTGTGGGTGTGGTATGTATATGTGCAAATCAGGTGTGTGACTGACTGTGGTGTGTATATGTATATTTGTGCACATGCAATGTGTACATGTATGTTTATGTACATGTGGTGTGTGTATGAATATTTGTGCATGTGTGGTGTGTGTGTGTGTTTGTGCACATGTGGTGTGTAGATGCAGTATGGTTGCCACACCTGGTGTGTGGGTATGGTATGTATGTTTGTGCACATCGGGTGTGTGAGTGTGGTGTGTATATATATGTTCGTGCACATGTGGTGTGCATATGTATGTTTGTGCATATGAGGTGCATGTGGTGTGGTGTGGGGAGATGTGGGAGGAGTGTTTTATGCGGTGTGCTCACGTGTGTATGTGTGGTATGTTTAGTATGCATGAGGAGGCTTCAAAGAGTTTCTGGAAGGAATGGAATGAAAAGATCATGGATTTTCCCCATGAACTTTTTGAAGCACCCTTGTATGTGCATGTGTGTGGTGTGTAAGGAAAGTGTGGGTGGGAGCATATGTGCTGAGGCGTCCAAGTGTGGTGTGTACATATGTGTACTGTGCATGATGAATGTGTGCATGTGTGCATGGGGCTATGTGTGTATATATCTGTGTGATGTGTATATGTGCATGTCCAGGGTGTGTATGTGTGCACTCATGTTCAATGTGTGAGTGTGTGTAGCATGTATGTGTGACATGAGTGTGTATGTGCAGGTATGTGTTTGCACAATGTGGTTTGTGTGTGTGTGTGTGTGTGAATGTGTGTGTAAGCACATGATGCAGAATACTAGAGCATGTCCCTCACTAGCCAGGAAGAGGTGGGAACAGACAGGCTGGTTGGTGGGGAGCACACAAGACCACAGAGGGGCCCATAGAGGACAGACAGAGCCCACCCAGGGTGGAGGAGACACTGACCTAGGATGGAGACCTTGCTGAGGAACTCTTCGTACATCTTGCGCTTCCTGAGGGTGCTTCCCTGTTCAGGAGAAAGAAAAACACTGAGAAGCAAGTGGGTTTCCACGTCTGAGTCGCATCCACATTTCCGGAATTGCCCACATCACTCACTTTCAGCTCTCAGATGGAGATTTTTTTTAAAAAATTCCAAGTCCCCAGAGTCTCAGATGATGGAGATTCCAGTGAGCTGCTACTGTATTTTATCCCCTCCACACACCTCCCTCCTCTGTGACTGCCCCCTCCTAATCAACTGGGATTCATGATTGGCTTATAAAATGGACAATCAACCAGAGCCCTTCCCTTATAGTTCATATGCTGAAGGGAAGTCAGAGGAAAACTGGAAGCTGTCTGCAGCCAGGTTCCCCTCCCCAACCTCCCAAAGCCACCCCACCAAAACAAAAATCAAATGTGTAATAGATTAGAGAGTATAAAACAGACATTGGCTAAGTGCCTAGATCCAACAGTGCCTGACGCTGTTTCCTCCTACATCCTTCCTAGGTAAAAAAAATAAATAAATAAAATGTTATAAATCACTTTTACTTCCCCAAACCCCAAAAGCAATGAACAATGTGATACTAATAAACAGAGCCCTGTCAGCCTTTAAGTGCATTAAAGCAAGGTACACATCTCAGCAAGCAGACGGGGCCACAGGTCAGCTAGAACGAGGTGAAGAAGCCAGTATCAGTCTAGTAGAAAGCAGCCTGGATTTCAGCCTCACTCCTCCCTTCCATTGCTAGTTGGTGCTCCAACAACCATTTTGGGTCCTTGTGAATGGAAGGGTGACATGGCGAAGCAACAGGTAGGAAGGATTCTGGTCTCCTGATCCCTAGAACAACATGCCCACCCTGATCAGACTACTTCCAGAGTTCCTGAAGGTGATCGAGAACTATCTGGTGTAAGCAATTCATTTAAGTTGTTTTGAATATTTCTGCTTTAACCACCCATGCCTGGTATTCCTGCCTGGAAGTGACAGTCTATGACTTTCAAAGTCAGACTATAAAAGACACTGTATCTTCTGTCCTCCATCTCAGAGGAAGCCTCCAGCCACCAGCTAGCACCAAAAATGGACCCTCAGCGTCCAGAGACAGTCCAAGAATGCTGCCTCAGGCGAGGCCTCCAGCTGAGTGAGCCATGCCTGACCCTCAGAAGCTGTGTAGTAAACATCACTGTCAGCTACTAACAGGGTTACTCAGCAAGAGCCAACTTAGACTTCCAACAGAACCTAACACCAGCCAAGGGAATGGCAAGCTGCTTAAAGGCATGTAGGCAGGTTAGCAGAACGACTGTCCCACTGCTTACTGTCATTGTGAAAGAGAGTCCCATGGCTCCTCACCAGCCTCTCCTGGATCCCTGTGACCCACCCCCACCCCAGAACTGTCAGAAGCAGGAGATATGGGGAAAGGAAAGAGGAATAAGGCTCCGACTCAAGGCAACCCCAGGTGTGTCAGAGCACGTCTGGACAATACAGGATTTTCAAGACTGTGACCTTTCAGAAGCAGATTGCTGTCTTCTGAGGGGCCTCTGGGTAGCCTCGAAGCTCCAACCCTTTGGTTAGCAGTGTACATTACACTATTCCTTACATATAGGTTGATTCTGGCTCTCAGCAGCCTGATGTGGTTGCTGTCAGTCTGGACATTTCCCTCTAGGAGAACTGTTCAGTGTCTCCCCTCCACTCAAATCAGCAGCATTGCCCTCGAGAGGAGAAGCCATGGTGACACCAGGGGATCTGGGTGGCTGGCCCTGCACTTGGCACATGCGGGTATCATCGAAATCCCTGTGACAACTCCCGAGAAATAGACATTAAAGAAAATAAGGAAGGCAGAGATTCCAGGGAGCTTGTTCAGAGTTCTCCCATTGGAATGGTGAAGTGGGACCTGAACTGGGATGGTCTGCCTAGCTAGTTCTGGGTTCCACCTCTTGGCTTCGCGTTTTGAAACTCGGCTACTCAGAGTCTGCTTGAGTCTTCTCTGAAAAGGGTCCCTTGCACCATGTTTGAGAACACTGGAGGCTCAGAGGTAGAATGCTCACCTTCCAGGTGGCAGTTCGATTTCAGCCACTGCGCATCATGAGCAGCCATCACCCAACTGTCAGTGGAGGTTTATGTGCTGCTATGATGCTGACCGGGTTTCAGCAGCACTTCCAGACCAAGATGGACTAGGAAGAAAGTTCTGGACATCTACTTCTGAAAATCAGCTAATGAAAACCACCCTATGGTTCACAAAGCTCTGGTGCCCAACCATCACATGATGGGTGCAAAGGACACAGCAGAGTTTTGTTCTGTTGTGCGTGGTGAGTCACCTGGATTGGGGTGGGCAATAATAAGGTTGTGACTTTATTATCATGGGATCAAAGAGGAGCTACAAAAGGAGCCCCTCCTGCAGTGTAGGGTGTTGGCGGCTGCCCCCAAGTAGGAGGGAAGCAGATTCACCACCCTCCCTGTCCTCTCTGTGCTGGAATGGAGGTTTGGAGACCCCTGCTCAGGGGAGGGGAAAGGGGTAAGGGAAAGAAGAGAGTGAGATCCATTGGGAAAGGAGGAAATGCAAAGCAGAAAGCTAGTGGCACCACATGCCTGTCCCCAGAAAAGTATGACAAAAATGTGAGCAGAGATGGAGAGGGGGGAGGAATGACTCTGAAGTCCCGGACGCTGCCACGGGGCTAAAGCAAGAGTTTTCCACAGTTGTTTGTTCTGGAATTCTGAGTGGCAGAGCTGACTTTCCCACGCATCACACCCGCCTGGGCACAGGCTGTTTCCGGTACCAAGTTCCTCTCCTCTCACCTCCCCAAAGCCAGGCAGCATGTCACCATACAAGTCCAGGACACAGGCTCCTGGAACAAAGTCAAGTCCTCATCCCCAGAGGGGATGATGAATCCAGCTGGGGTGCTGCCCAATGGGAATGGAGGCCATGAGGATGATTCTGCACCCTAAGTGTCCTGGGGCCCCACACACAGAAGAAGTTGCATGCCTAAAGATGGAAATGAGCCTCCCACATGTTGCCAGATGTTTGTGGACTTGAGGCCAGTCTGCCTCTAACTCAGTGAACAGAGATAATAAAAACACCTGCCTCACTGGGCCATTGTGAGGACTGAGTCCCAACAGAGTAAGTTATGCTGGTGATGGTGGTGATGGAGACGGTGGATGGAGATGGTGGTAGTGATGATGGAGGTGGTGATGATGGTGATAATGGTGATGGTGGTGATGGAGGCGGTGGATGGAGATGATGGAGGTAGTGATGGTGTGATGATGGTGATCTTAACAGTGGTGATGATGAAAACGGCAATGGTGGTAGAGAAGCTGGTGATGGTTACAATGACAATGGTGGTGATGATAGTGGTGGCGGTAATGGTTACTATGATGGTGGTTGTGGTTGTAGTGGTGGGGGTAGTGGTGATGATAGAGTTGGTTATTATCATGATGATGGTGTTGATAGTGATGGTGATGATGGAGGTGATGGTAATGGTTATTATGATGATGGTGGTAGTAGTGGTGATGGTAATAGTGGTGGTGATGGTGGTGGTAGTGGTGATGGAAGTCATGATGGAGGTGGTGGTAATGGGTATTTTGATGATGGTGGTGGTGGCAATGGTGGTGATGGTGATGATGGTAGTAGTGGTAATGGTTATTATGATGTTGGTGATGGTGGTAGTAATGGTGATGGTAATAGTCGTGGTGATGGTGGTGGTAGTAACGGTTATTATTATGATGATGGAGGTGGTGGTAGTGGTGATAATCTTGGTAGTGGTGATGGTGGTGATGATAGAGGTGGTGGTAATGGTTATTTTGATGGTGGTGGTGGTGGTAGTAATGATAGTCTTGGTAGAGGTGGTGATGATGGAGGTGGTGGTGATGATGAGAGTGGTAATGGGGAAGATGCATGTGTTGATGATGATGGTGGTTGTGTAATGAAGATGGTGATGGTGATGGTGGTGGTCCTTACTGCGTACAACAGAAGACATGTGAGTGGGGGAGAGTCACCATACTCCAATTTCAACCCCAGCCAGTCCAGACCTAATTCACATGCACTCTTAGATCAGCCTCACCCTTTCGGGCCTCAATTCCCCCATCAGAAGAGTGACAGGGCTGGACATCACAGTCTCCAAGTGTCTAACCATGGGAAGAGAGCAGTCGATTCCATTATGCACCTGCTGTAAGCTAGGCCCTGTATGTCACGTGTCCTGTGCTTCCCATCAAATTGGGAGGCCCCACGAGTGTACAGCATTTGCCCAAGATCTAGAGTCCATAGGTGGTGAGTGAACAACTTCAGTTGCTAACCAAAAGGTTGGGGGTTCAATCCATCCAGAGCTGCCCTGAAAGAAAGCACTGGCAGTCAATTTCTGAAAACTCAGTCCCCGAGAATCCTATGAAGCAGACCTCTACTCTGACACACGTGGAGTTACTGTAAGTCAGAACTGAGTCCAGCTGGTTTTAGTTTGCCCAGCGGGTGTGGAGTGGAGTTGGGGCCAGACTCCGGGCCCCTCAGGCACAAAATCCCATGCTTTCTCCACATACCGTCCCACAGCTCAGAGACTGCAAAACATACAGGGCCCCTCTGAGGCCGTGCACAGAGAACTGGAGAGTTCTGAGACCCCACTGTCCTAATCCTTTCTTCCCAGATACTGGCACCCAGAGTCCCCATAGCCCCACATCCCGAAAATGGGTATCATAGCCCAGTTAGAGGATGTGGACCCAGTGAGGAGCCCTGGGAATGGGGCTTAACTTGTCCCCAATGAACATTCCTGAAACTTTGCCGGGGCTGTCTGTTAGCAGAGCTTACTCGGGGAAAGTCGAGGGTTAAAGTGACTAAGTTAAAAGCATTTCTGTGTTACTGCGGCTCTGCCACTGGTCAGCCGCGACCAGCCCCTGTGGCCACTTTGATCCCTGCTGGCGGCACAGGCTACTGCTTTGATGTGACGATCCCACTGGTGCCGAGTCCTGGGAACCACAGAGACGGGGTGGGGTGAGTCGGCCTTCTAGGGGTGCCGCTGGGAAGCAGGCAGTGGAATCTGCTGAAGCAGGAAGGGCGAAGGCTGTGAACTGGGCCAGAAGGCTAGAGGGAGGGCGAGGCTAAGAGAGCAGGCTAGCTGCCAGCCTCACCCCACCAGGGAGCCAGAGATGGCCAGAGAAAACCAAAGCCAGGTGTACACAGGTTTCACAAGCCTACAGGTACCTAGGACTAGTCGAGGATGATCCACGTTCAATCTAGGGGTGCATGCTGAGGCACATGGAGCCTGGGAACCAGGAGACATGGGTTCCCAGTCTGCCTCAGTCTGTGACCAGCGAGGGAAACTTCAGAGTCATGTGGAGCATGAGCTTTCTGCCTGCCAGTCCTGGTTCAAATCCCACTCTGACACTCATGGTATAGGTGACCTTTTTGCTTCTCTGAACCTCAGCTTCCTCATCTGGAGCTTGCTCCATATCTGTCTCTGCACTCCGGAGTGGCTGCTGGGAGCCCTACCTTGGGGACTTTGTGGCATGCCTGTAGCACCCCCTGGGACAGCTCTGAGCCATGCAAAGCAGATGCAAGGATGGCTGTTTGACATATACAGGGGCAGGCTTGCCCAAGACCTGCCCGTCTCCCCAGACACTGTAGTGGGCTGGCTAGTCTCCCTCTTCCTTGTCATTCTCCTAGTTTCTTCTGTGCATCTAGTCCCTCTCCAGCTGCGGCTCTTGACTGTGGGTCTGCGGTCATTGTTGCTGGCCCAGTGAGGTCCAAAAGCAGAGCTCAGGGGGAAGGATCCATACAAGGGTATATCATATAAAGCTAATTGCATACAAATATGGTCAAAACATTTAAATATCTTCTTTGTGCCAAGAATAGATGGGGTCCCTGTCTTCACAAAACCAACTATACATGGGTCAGTCAAAAAGTAATGCAACCTGCGGTCTTTGACTGGTGACTATGTTTGGTCACTGATAAGGGGAAGTGAGGGAAAAACAGCAATGAAGCTGCGAGCTAAGTCCAACCATGTTCAATAGACTCCTGTGAACTCGGGTGAAGACCTGGTCGGCCAGCATTGTAGCAAGACCTGAGGAGTCCTGGGTCCAGAGTCAGTGACATAGCCACAGAGAACTAGAGTGGAGAGTGAAGCATCCAGCTGATAAGAAGAGAGGGCATCTGCACAAGAACACCCACACTTGCAGATAATACCCACTTGACCTGCTTCAATAGCTAGATGATCAGAGCTCAACTAGAAGAAGAAAGAAGAGGGAAAAAAGAAGAATCTGATACAATTTGATGAACTTGGCCTACACCTATGGATTCAGTAGCTCAAAAGAGGGAACAGAGCTTTACAGCAAGGATCATTCCCACCCCCCTCCATATACACAGTAGACAGGGGTGGGCAACTTGGACATTGGCTACCCAAAATGGGGGGCTACAAAGGCAAGAAGTGACTGGCTTACAAGCTTTCAAGAGGGAGCCTTGATCCAGAAGGCGCAGAGGAAGGTAGAATCTCCACTGAGTAGTATCCAATCTGTCTGGGTGGGGCTGATGAAAGGAGATGGAGATAGGTCTCTGGTGGTACAATAGTGAATAATTGTTATCAGGACTGACTGTGAGGGTTGGAAATGTAAAGGTAGACGTTTTGTAGCAAAAGGAGGGGAGTGATTGACTTTGCAGTCTAGGAGCGGAGGTCCCTGGGACCATCAAGGGAGAAGACCAGAGAGCGGGACCCTACCCAGAGAAGTAGTGACGCCAGAGATGAAGGCAGAGGCGATGACGTGGAGCGATGGAGTGGCTGGGGACTCCAGATCCAGAGAAGGGGAGGGGCTGTGTGTTAATTAATGACCAAAGGGCAGGCTTGCAGGGTATATACCCTTTGGTTGTTTGAGGATGCATGGAGGGGATTGTAATCATGGCAATGAAATGATATACAATAGGATGAATGTAAAGCTAATGTTCTCCCATGTAAACTATCACATAATTCACAATAAAAGCCTTAAAAAAATTAAAGGAGTTATAAAAGTTAAAAAAAAAACAAAAAAAACAAAAAAAAAAGTAATGCAACCAGGGTTCCAGTTTATATATGCATGGGCTTATTCCAAACAGCAGGTGTTTAAGCATGTCTTTGCAATCCATGGAGTTCTCTCAGTAATAGACTTGTCTTAGTCTTGTTTCAATGCCATTAAAAAGGAATCTAATTAAAACAATAGGATTATAAACTGGGTTTCTAACCACAAGATCAGCAGTTTGAATCTACCAGTCACTCTGTGGGAGAAAGATGCGGCTTTCTGCTCCTATAGAGATTTACAGCCTCGGAAACCTGGTACAGGGTCTCTATGAGTCGGAACTGACTCTAAGGTATACAACACCAATGAAAATGTGGCTTCTGAGGGGATCTGGGCCAGTTCAATTCAAGGCAAAGAGGTCAGCTCCTAAGGTTATGGCAATTTGGAGGGTGGGGACGGGATTCCTAAAAAGTTTTCTCAAAGAACACAGAAAGATCATGAGGACTTATTAGCAAGAAGGTTTAAGAAAATGGAAATTTGCACTAGTGAGAAAAAAGGGGCCAGAAAATTTGCACCAAGGAGCTTTTTGTCCCCATCCTGACAATGCACCTGCTCATTCTTCAAGGGTAGCAAGGGCTGTCCTTGGAGAATCTCACTGGGAAAGCTTTCCCATCCACCCTACCATCCTGATCTCGCCCTCTCAGACTTCTTTTCTTGCCAAAATTCAAAGACAGTTGAAAAAGAACACAATTTGAGTCTTTTAAGGATGCCCAAACTACCATTTTGAGGTGGTGTAAATTGAAGAGCGTAGAATTCTTCAGGGGAGAGTAAGAGAGATGGAAACACCACCTTAAGCAGTATGTAGCCCTAGATGGAGGAATATGTTGGGAAACAATAGCTTCATATTTTGATATTTCTGTTTAATAAAGGTTTCTGTGATTTCATAGTGATACTCATTGACTCACTGGGGCACCAGAAGATTCCGGGAGAATAAAGGTCCCTGAAGTTTAAAAGAAACAACACGTAATTTGGAGGACATAGGCCCAATGTCAGGTGGTGGACTGGGACGCTGAAGATGAGGTGGAGCCCCGTCCAGCCAAGGGGACATGGTCAGTGCCTGGTCTCACTGAACTCTCTTATTCCTTCAGGACATGTACAAGAAGGAGAGGAAGGGACAGGCCACTGTACAGAACCTTCTGGATCAGACACTCAGATCTTCTGCCCGGAGAACCCACCGGGGCTCTTAGCAAACCCCTGTGTGCACACATATTGCGTGGAGGGTGCATTCAAGCACGCCCAGATTGAGGGCCGATGGAAGCACACCGCCATGCCCCAGGATACTCCGCTTCCTCTCCGGAGATCTGCAGAGCCCCATGCCTTCCCCTAGCCATAGCTATTCTTAGTGCCCAGGGATCCGAAATTAAAGCTGAGGAAGCGTCGGCCGCCTCAGTGGTTTGGGAATGTCACTGAATAGAAATTTCCAGCCACAGAAGTGCCATAGCCAAGAAAGGCTCAGCGTCGACAACGGCAGAGGGCCAGCAGCTTATGCGGGGTCCGGGCCAGGTGCACCGAGAGAGAAGGAAGTGACGCATCCTCTGCCCACTCCCAAAGCTGGGTGCAGATGTCTCAACCCAGGCAGCTCTCCAGCAAGCACGGAGTCAGAGAATGGAATGGACATGCACACCATCCAAAGTGACTCTCTATGAGGGGACAGTATGTCCACAGTCCTACATGAGACTCAGGCAGTTGGCAGGTTCCCCTGATGTCTCTTAGGATCGCAGTGGGTGCTCAGTCAATGTGTGTTAGGTGCCTAGTTGGTGCTCAACTAATGTGGGTTTTCTGGGGGGTGGGGAACCTAGTCAATGTCTGTTAGGTACATGGTGGTGGACATCTTAGTCAACGTCTGTTGGGTGCATTAGGGTGGGCGCCCAGTCATTGTCTATTAGGTACATGGTGGTGGGCACCATGTCATTGTCTACTAGGTACATGACGGTGGGTGTCCAGTCATTCTCTGTTAGGTGCATGAAGGTGGGCTTGCAGTCAACATCTATTAGGTCCATTAGGCACATGATGGTGGGCGTCCAGTCAATATCTCTGGTACACGATAATGGGCATCTAGTAAGTATCTGTTAAGTACCTGAGGGTGGGCATCCAGCCAACATAACTTAGGTACCTGACGGTGGGCGTCCAGCCAACATAACTTAGGTACCTGACGGTGGGCGTCCAGTCAATGTCTCTTAGGTACCTGATGGTGGGCTTCCAGTCAATGCGTGCTGGGTGCATCATGGTGGGTGTCCAGTCAGTATCTCTTAGGAACATGATGGTGGGTGTCCAGTTAATGTTTGTTGTGGACGGTCAATTATTGTCTGTAAAGTTTGTGAACAAGAATCTCACCTAGCACAGTGTCTAACAAAGTAATTGTTCAGCAGATCACATTGAACCCCACTTGGTGGTAGGAAGAACTGGTCATTTCAGTAGGTCTAGGACAGATCTAGGAGCTCTGGTAGCGTAGTGGTTACGAATCGGGCTGTGAACCACAAGGTCAGCAGTTCAAACCTACCAGCTGTTTCACAGGAGAAAGATGAGGCTTTCTGCTCCCGTAAAGATTTACAGTCTCAGAAACCTTGTACAGGGTCACTATGAGTCGGAACCAACTCCACGGCACATAACCACCACCAGGACAGATCTGCCATCCTGCAGATAACTTGCCCCCTCTGTCTATTAAACTGTTGGTTCCCATTTGGTGCATGTGTGTAAGCAGGGCAGCTCTTGGGCCTCATGTATCCTTATACCCTCACCAGTCCTTCTCCTAAACTATCCCAGGACCACTTTCTGTCTCCCACCAGCATCTCCCTGGACCTCAGCTCCATCCTTGGAAACAACATTTCATGGGAAAGTCTTGCAGGATGCACCTGCTGGGCTGACCCTTGACTGGTGGCTGGTGGTGGCTATGTGCTGTGGAGTCGGAACCGACTCATAGCGGCCCTGTACAGGGTTTCTGAGGCTATAAATCTTTACGGGAGCAGAACGTCTCATCTTTCTCCAGTGGAACAGCTGGTAGTTTCTAACTGCTGACCTTAAGGTTTGTAACCACTACACTATCAGAGACCCTTGACTAGACCACTGCAATGTGGAGCAGGTGGCGAGCGCCCACCTCCCACCTTGACTCTGGATGATCTTGTACACAAAGCTGAGAGAAGGTGTTGTGGCAGGGATGGACTCTAGTGTGTGGGGGTATCCAGGAGCAACCATAGGTCCCCCAGGAATGAGCTCATCACAGTTACTTCCCTCCTAAACAGAGATGGATCCCTGGAGCAAAGGTCCAACAGGTGCACGTGCTGAGCACAACCATTCTCGGAGTGTGCACTGAGAGACGGCTTGGCAGAATCCCAGAGGCCATGCTGACCAGGATCTCCTGGACTATCATCAGCCAGCTCAGTGACCACCTTGGAGAATCCCTGGTCCACCCACCACAACGGGGTCAAGCACAGATGATCAAGAAGTGAAAGGGCCAAAGAACTGGAGCCCTGTGACCAACAGTGATCAACAAGTCAGGACAGTCAGGGTGGAATCCTCCTAGACTGAAGCCTTCCATCTACCTGACCCAGGGACCCAGCTCGCAGGGCACTCCCCACACTCACTGATGGCCATGAGCTGCCTGAGAAACAACTGGGTCCAAAGCAGCTCTGTCCCTCTTCTGCTCAAACCTCTACTGTAGCTCCTAATGACTCCCGCAGGCTTCTCCCACCCAGGATGTTCCCTCACGGTCACCTTTGCAGTTTTTTCAGGCCAACGCTGTCCTCCTACAGAACCCTTAAATGTCCCCCCATTAGGGGGACTCTCTTGCACTGACCTTTGTATAAGACAGCAGCCCCTTCTCACCTCTTCACCCATCCTCACTTCTCTCCCCTGCTTGTTTTCCTCCATCACCAGACCAGGTGTGTGTTTGTTAGGGGCCTGTTTCCCCCTCTACAAGGTCAGCTTCACAAAGGCAAGGTCCTTCTGGAACCAACTTCCCTGAACACACCCAGTGTTCCCCAGAGCTGAGGACCGTGCCTGGCGGGCAGGATGCATGCGAGCAAGTGCTGAACAGACAACAGAAGTTCTGGGAGGGTCTTCTCGGTTCACAAGCTCATCTCCAGGAGCTCCTGTGAACACCTGTCCAGGTGGCCATTGCCCTCCAGGGGCCCTCAGTGCCAGCATGACGCATAGGCACGCATCCATGTATGAACACACACACTCACATGCTTAGCAGTTAGCTGAGGAGAAGAGAAAACCCAAAATGCTAATGGCTTAAAAACATAAGGGCCTATCCCCATATAACGGAAGTGTGGCACTGAGCATAGCAAATCTGACAGAGTGGTCCCATAGCATCACCAGGGATCCAAGCTCTTTCATCTCTTTGCTCATCATAGTGAATGGGCTTCATTTTCAAAGTCAATTCATGGCCCAAGAGGTTGGTTGGAGCACCAGCCATCACAATACATTCCACACAGTTGGAAGGAGAAAGGGAAGGAGGGCAGAGGGGGCTTTACAGAAGCTTTCCAGCATCATTTCCAACATTATATACCCATTTCATAGAATATCTCTGCATTGGAGTAGAGGTGCGTCCCAGTTTCCTGTGGAATGCTTGGTCCTAGGTGGGCATCAGGCTCGGTCACCTGTTCTCCCAGCTCTGGGGAAGCCCCCACATTCACGGCACCACTCACCATGAGGATGCGGCGGTAGCTGTCGCGGTCGATGCCCCAGAGCTTGAGGTCTGTCTTGGCCTTCACCGTGGCTGCCCTGGGGGTGCCATAGATGAGTGCAAGCTCCCCGAAGCTGCCTCCCTCGCTAATGCCAGTCACCCACTCTCCATTCACGTACACCTGCAGGGACACAACAAGAGGACACGGTAGGGTACACATGGGAACCAATGGGAGGTGGGGCACTGCAGGGAGGGTGCGGCTGCTTCGGCCATCACGTCAGGGCAGACTCCGCTCCCCTCCCCAAGTGTGGATAGTCTTACAAGGTGAACATCCCTTCCAGACCTCCAGAGATACAGCTGACAGCCACCATGTGACTTTTCAGCCCTGGAGTCAGACCCCAGAGGAAGGGGGCCCTCAGGTGTGAGGATGGGAATGCCAGGGGCCGAGGCAGGATAGGAATGCCAGGGGCCGAGGCAAAAGCAGGCACCAAACAGGTCTCTGGTTCCCAGCAAAGCATGCCCAGGCCTTCTAGACAATTCCTCATCAACTTCAGGCTCAGCCTCTCTGGGCCTCAGTTTCCCCAACAGCACACCAAAATGTGACGCTTCATGTCTCCCATGGATTGTTGGCCCCTGGCTCATGGCGAGCCCAGTCCTGCGCCATCCCAATTGGTTATAGATGGAACTGCTCTGACCCACAGGGTTTGCATCGGTGGATTTTTTGGAAGCAGACTACCAGAGCTTTCTTCCTAGTCTGCCTCAGTCAGGAAGCTCTGCTGAAACCGGTTCAGCATCAGCAAGCCTCCAGGATAGACAGGTGGTAGCTGAGCATGAGCTGCACAGCCAGGACGCGAACCTGGGTCTCCTGCATGGAGGAAGTTAGAGATTCTACCACTGCGCCACCACCACCCTCACACTCTGACGTCTCTGACATATGCCCCTGCTTGTGCTTTTCCCCCAGTGGAAACCTCTCTCTCTCTCATCTCTTCATTCATAAACTCCCCCAACCTCCCCTGCTTCCATCTGAAAGTCCACCTTCCCACCCACCTTCAACCATCCACTTTGCTTCCAACTGCCTACTTGGAAGGAGCTCTCTCCCAAGGGCCTTTTCTCCTTACGGGTAGCATCCAAGCTCCCTGGGTCTGAACCGTGAATGGAGGCCCTATGGCTGGAAGGGACCGGGACAAGATTCCCTTTCACCGGCGTGGCACAGTGTCTTTCTATGCACTGACTGCATTCCGCTCCCCGCAAGAATAGTACAGATTGTGTATTGTGTGAAGTGTGCAGCTCCAGTCACTATAAATCGACACAATGCCTACTCTTCATGCCTCAGTGGGTCAATGGGCCTGAAGAATGGCTCCTATTGGCCAAACGGGTGCACATCGGCAAAGATTCACTACGGTGAATCATGGAAGCGATTATGACTGCCATCAATGCTTCATTATGTTGACAATAACGGATGTACAGAGCTGCCCGTCTGAAAGAGAACGCCCCGCAGGTGATAACTCCACAATGAAGTGTGCGAGGGGGAGGAGGCGGGCTAACAGGCCGACTGTCAAGTTTCAAAGGAAAGAGAGAGGATAGTGGTCTAAGGGGAGATAGGCCTGGAGGAGTTTGTACATCTGCTCTGGAAAGCTTTCGGAGTGGGGCTGGAGAGATCCACCTCCAAGACTGAGCAGGGAGCCCTACTGCCCCACCCTACTTACTGAAGGGGACTTGGGGCAGCAAGGCACAGAGGGAAGCAGTAGCTTCCAGTAAACAGGTCACTAGATCACCCAGAAAACAAGTGCCCTCCAACCAAGGGCATGCGCCGCCTGGTGAGAGCTTGCTGGTGGGCCACTGTCAACAACCACAGAATTCCAGGGGTGGAAGGGAGCTCAGAGAGGAGCACTCGACTGCCAATCAAAAGGTGAACGGTTTGAACCCACCAGCCGCTCCAAGGGAATCTGCTCCAGTAAAGGCTGGGTCTCAGAAACCCCACGGAGAAGCTCTACTCTGTCCTGTAGCGTCTGGATCAACCTGGTGGCGGTGAGTAAGGGCTGGCTGCAGCCAACATTCCTGTGCATGACTTAGGTCACTGTTGTGGACTAAATGACATCCCTCAAAAATACACACTGAAGCCTTAACCTTGGTACCTGTGAATGTGAGCTCCTTTGGAAATAGGATCTTCAAAGCTCTTATGTTGTTGCTGTTGTTAAGCGCCATTGAGTTAGTCCGACCCAAAGCGACCTTCTATAGGGCTTCCAAGGAGCAGCTGATGAGCTTGAACCGCCAACCTTGCAGTTGATTGTACTGGAGTAGTCCGAATCTCTTCAGGCCAAACCAAAACCAAAACCACTACCACGACTCATCGCTACCCGATGTCGGGTTACTGAGACTGTCCACGGTTACTGAGACTGTCCACGGTTACAGGAGCAGACAGCCTCAGCAGCTCAATGCCTAACCCACAGTGCCACCAGGATGTTGTTGTTATTAGATGCCATCGAGTAGATTCTGACTCACAGCAACCTTATGCACAACCAACACTGCCCTGTGCCACTGTTATATTCAAGCCCATCACTGCTGCCACAGTGCCAATCCATCTCATTGGGGACCTTCCTCTTTATCTCTGACCTTCTACTTTACCAAGCATGACCTCCTTCTCCAGGGACTGGTCCCTACTGATAAAATGTGTCTGAAGCATTAGAAACGAAGTCTCTCCATCGTGGCTTCCAAGGAGCCCTTTTATAAGACACCAGGGAGTGGTACCTTATAAAAGGGGTCTCAGATGTGGAGACAGGGACACACAGAGAGAAGGGAGACACGTGTGAAGATGCAGCTGCAAACAGCAAAGGAATACCCAGGAGTGCCAACAGTCACAGCAGCTGAGGGAGAGGGCTAGAGCAGTACCTCTCAGCTGCAAGAGGAATCATGACCATGGCATCCTGAATTTGGAGACCGTAAAGCTCTGTGCTCCAAAGCCACCATGCTGGGGAGTTTTATTACAGCAGCCCAAGCCACATTGAGGGGGCCCTACACCCTCATTCCTCTTGGTGTCTACCTGGATCATGGGGTCTACTTACCAGCCTGAGCCTGACACCTATAAAAACCCACTTCCTTGAAGTCAATGCTCACTTACAGAGACATGGCAGTATGAAACAGAACTGTCCCTGAGGGGCTCCAAGGCCACAACTCTTTAAGGAAGCAGATTTGTCGCATCTTTCGCCTGCAGACCTTGTGGCTAGCAGCTGAGAGCTTATTCACTGTACCACCAGCACTACTTTATGCCTGTGCAGTTTCCCAATAATTACACCATCATCTTCCTCCGGTGTATCCGTATCCCTGAATCCACACCCCTGGTTGGAGGAGGTTTCTAGCTGAAGTGTGAGTGCCCTGGGGCTTTGGGAGGGAGTCTGAGCTTTGGAAGGAGTGTGTCTGAAACAAGGAAATCTAGGCAGGCAGGCAGCAACTGAGCCCCAAGGGGGCAGCTGCTTCTCCTTGGTGGTCTAGCTGCCCTGGGCATACACCCCACTTCACTGTCAGGTGCAGAGGAGGGTATGCACACCCCCAGACTTCCCAGGGACACACCCAAAAGAGAGCTTCTACTGCAGGTGGGACAGCAAGGACGTGGCACAGAGCAGTGTTCCAGGGGCTCCCTGTGTGGAGTCAGAACACCATTGTGTGACGGGGGCCGGGTCACACAGCACTGGGTCGCCCCGAGGACAAAGGGCCTCCCTTCTGTGGACACTGGACTCTCTCTCCCCAGTCCAGTGCTGGCTCCACTCCAGCCAACAAGCAAAGGGGCTACTTTTTGTCTTGTTTCGTCTTGTTTTGCTTCTTTTAAGAGAAAGATAGTAGATGGGCTAACTGGGCTACAAATATTTTTGCCTCCACCATTAATTAACTGCAGCTTCCCAGGGAGCCACAAAAACTCTACTACACATTCTTCAGTAGTTTACTCATTCACTAATTCACTTGTACATTCGTTAGTTTTGTTCATTAATTTTTCCATTCTCTCATTCATCTGTTTATTCGCTCATTGATTGATGCATTTGTTCACTCATTAGTTTATCCATTCATTCACTCATCCGTATACCCACTGTTTCCTGTAAGGCTGTATAGTGCCTGGAGACCAAGTAGTGAGCAAGACAGACAGACAGGCAGACTCCTGCTCACATGGAAGTCACTGACCTCACAAGACAGGTAGGTAATCATGCAAATGCATGTGCATTATACAATGTACTAAGAGCCTGTAGGATCACCACTGGACAACTACCTACAAGGCTGGCAGTTCAAAACCACCACCTGCTCCTTGGAAATTCTATATAGGGTCACTATAAGTCAGAAGTGACTTGACAGTATTTAACAACAACAACAAAAGGCCATGAAGAAACAGACTATTCAGAAGAAAGGGTTCCATGGGAGATGGGTCTCAGAGAGGACCCGTCCACAGAAGGGAACATCAGCTGGGCCCTGAATGCCAAGGAACCAGCTGTGCAAAGATTTGGAGGAAGACGGACGGAAGTGGAAAGGCCCCGAGGAGTTTTAATTTGTTTGTTTCTTAGGGTGCAAAAAAACAAGCAAATCGCTTATATTAAATTTCTAGAAGGATAAATGCACAATTATACACAATAGCCACAAGGTAAACACCCCAAGTGTCCATCAATAGATAGACACACACAATGTGGTCCTCTAACCTGAGCGTCCATCAACAGATGATGGCTAGACAATGTGGTCCATCTAACCCACATGTCCATAAACAGCTTTATGATAGACACAATGTGGTCCATCTAACCCGAGCATTTATCAACAGATGATTAATAGACACAATGTGGTCCATCCATACAATGGATTACTACTCAGTCATAAAAAAGGCACAACCCAAGTGTCCACCAACAGATGCTGGATAAGCACAAATGTGGTCAATCCACACAATGGACTCAGCCATAAAGAAAAATAAGATTCTGGTACCAACTACAACATGGATGAACCTTGAAAACATCATGCTGAAAAAAGTTAGATACTAAAGACCAAATATTGCATGATCCCACTTACATGAAAACGGCTGTTTTTGTTGTTGTTAGGTACTGACACCTATAGACTCCTCGTGACATAAGCACTCCATAGGGTTTCCTAGGCTGCCAGTTTGACAGTAACAGATCACCAAGTCTTTTCTCCTAGAGTGCTGCTGGGTGAGTTTGAACTGCCAACCTTTCTTTCAGTTAACACTTGAATGCATAACCCTTGCGCCACCAGGGTAGAAATCTCTAGAACAGACAAGTTCAGAGAGACGGGAAGTAGACTGTTGGCTACCTGGACTAGAGCAGGAGGTGGAAGGTATTGTTTTGTGAGGACACAGTTTCTGTTTGGGATGATAAAAAGTTTTGGAAACAAGACATTGGTGATGGCTGCACAACATGGTAATGTCACTGAATTACACACTTAAAAGCTATTAATGTGGTAAAGTTTATGTTGTTTTGTTCCCATTAAGTCAGTTCTGACTCATGAGGACCTGAGTGTGCTGAGTAGAATTGCACTTGGTAGGGTTTTCAGTGGTTGGGTTTGTTTGCTGTTTTTAACTTTGAATTGGGTGAAGGTGCGCAGAGCAGATCCATTTCCATTCAACAATTTATACACGTTTTGTTTCATGTCAGCGATTGCGATCCTCTCCATATCACAACACGCACTCCACTTCCTCCCTGTATTTCCTGTTTCCAGTCTTCCTTCTTTCCTCACTTTTCTGAGCTGGCTCTCTGAGTACATGCCATTCTTTTTTGATCACGTCTGGGTGATTGTTGAGTGCATACCTCCCTGGTGTCATTGTTCCCCTTATAAACCTGCCTATTGTTTGGCTGAAAGTTGAGCCAAAGGGGGTGAGTTCAGTTCTAGGCCTGAAGGGTGACTAAGGGCCATAGTCTTGGGGGTTCCACAAGTCTGATCAGTAAGACTGGTCCTTTTTATGATTTTGACTTTTGTTCCACATTTGCCTCCCACACTGACAAGGACCTTCTAACGTGATGCCTTTCAGAGAAGTCAGCAGCAGGCACCATCTAGTTCTTCTGATCTCAATGTCATGCAGGCTGTGGCTTACATGGTCCTCAATGGCTGATTTTTAGGAACCAGATTGCCAGACCTTTCCTCTGGGCAGGTTCTGAGCGCCAACCGTTTAACCATTTGCACCGCCCATGGGTTTCAGTAAAAAAAGAGATAAGAGAGGCAGATATAGTAGACAAACACTTAATTCCAGTCAACTCGGGGACCCAGGAAACCATGTCTAGGGTCCCCATTCTTGACTGAACACCGGACTGCCCAGAGGATGGGGGATTCACTCATACCTCTGAAGTTGGAAATGCCTTTTCTTCCCCCAGAAAGCCTGTAGCTCACCCTCTCCAGGGGCAGCTTGAGGAGGAGGGTGTGGGCCACCAGGAGCTGGTTCTAAAATAACAAAGGCCTGAAGACAATTAGGGGTGGAGTTGGGCCGAAGCTCCCCAGCCGTAAAATCTGCAGTCGGGTATCCTTTTAAGTAGAAATGCTATGTTCCATGAATAAAGTAAGTCAGAAGATATTTTTATACTTAGAAAAATGGATTATAGCTCTTGGCAACATACACGGAGCAGCCGCACTTTCGGCATCTGGAAAGCCATAATTTAGACCCAACCTGGTGTTTTTGGCAGTGCGTCACCTGGCTGTACCCTGGGAGCAGCTCTGGTCAGCAGGGGACCCCCTCCCCCATGTAAGAGGCCTGGCTGGAGTCCTGAGGAAGGGGGGAACCCTGCTGAGCGAGGCATTTTATTGGGTACAATTATGAAGATGATAATGAGCCTTTGTCTCCTCCCCATTCCTGCTTCACCCCTAATAAATAAATCTAGTTTGGCTCTAGGGACCTCACGCAGAGCTATGGAAAGTTCTAGTCCTGATGGGTCCTTAATGGCCCCTGGACTCTTGAATGAATGTATTCTAAAAAGCGCCCCTCAGGCTGAGAAGAGACGGGGTCAGTAATAACAGGCATCATTATAACATACACCCCATAACTCACCCACCACTCAACCTGCCCCTCAACGGGCTGATTTTCATGCCTTTAAATGTGGCTGGCCATCCCTCTGCTCCGCACCCCTGACAGGCGAGTCCCCACATCAAGGGAGGCCTCCTGGACAGGCTCCTTCAGCAGCCACACCCACAGCCACTGCTGGAAAATCTGATTAGATTAATGGAGGGGTCTGGCACCACTGGGGATCCAAGTTAGTCCTGGGGGCACTCCCTGAAGCCATAAGTCACAGCCTGACCCCAGCAAAGCTGACAATTCCAGACCCCAGACAGTAACCAGGATGTCCCTGCCTGTCTGCCTGGCCGCCCCCGGTACCCAGACATCCTTGCCTGAAGGGCTGAGGTTAGGGATGGGGCAGGAAGGAGGGACAGGGTGTATGTGTAGGCCAAGACAATACATTCGGGGAGCTGTAGTTAGACAAACGACTGCATCGTTTGCCTTCACATGTCCCCAGGCCTGGACAGAGGCTAGGGCCAGCACAGCCGCAGGGATGGATTTTGGCTGAGAGAGAGAGAGAAAGAGGTAGGGATGCATCCTAGGGCCTAGCCACTGAGTCGCCCTGGGGGTGAGGGAGGGCAGGCATCTTGGCTGGGTGAGCTGGTGGGGGTTCAGAGGGGCCCTGCTCTCAGGGGTTCATAGTGTCAGGTTATTGGTTCAGGGGATCCAGGCAGAGGGTGTGTGATCCATGGAAGACAAGGTGAGGTGGCACATTCCAGCATGACCAGGGCTGATGGGAGGAGTGGAAGTGGGAGGTGTTGACACCTGCAAGGACAGGGTGCAGAGCACTCCAGTGGGGCCATGTTAGGGGAGGGGTGGCTTCAGGGGAGCGGCCTTGGAGTATCAGTTTGGCCTACACTCCTCCATGGCCCTCCCGATGAGCAGAACTGTACAGGCCTCTGGACAAAGCCCACCCACAGAGGAAACAGCTCCCTGAGAAGTCATTGTCTGCCAAAACCAAGGGCAGTATGGTCAGTGTCCTCTCCCACCACCTCCTTTAACCTCCCTCTTCAGTCGGAGGACATGGCAGCTGGCAAATGACCAAGGGGGGCGGTGGTCATGGCATCCCAGAGTGACGACAGGCTGGGGAACCCGCGCATCTTCCTCAGAGCGAGTCAAGGAGTGAAGGTTAAGGGTCTGTGCAGGACAGAAGCAGTGTTTCTCCAGGTAGTCTGTGAGCAGAGCGTCCATTTCCGGAATGACAGATAATCACGTGGCCCACAAGCATGAGTACCTCCCCAGGTGGGCTGGCTAGTAAGTGACAAACTCTGGATTTCTCTGCCTCAGGGGATTGGTCACATCCTGACTCACGGCAGCAAGATGAAGCATCGCGGGGTCTTCATTCTGACTGGAATGCTTGAGCCCACAGCCGCAGTTGTTGGGTCCATCTCAGGAGGGACCCTCTGTTTACACTGACACTCTGCTTGACAGAACACAACGTCCTTTTCTAGTGCTGTGTCTTTGCTGATGATCAATCCAAGGTCAATGAGCCAAAGGTTTGCCATCCTCATGTCTAAGGAATTGTCTGACTGTGTTTCTTCTATGACAGTTTTGTTCATTCTTCTGGTAGTTCATGGTCTACTCAGCATTCTTCCTCAACACCACAGTTTGAACGAATCAGTTCTTCTTCTGTCTCCCTTTTCCACCCTCCAGTTTTCTCATGCACTCTGCCCCCAGAGCCCGCGATATCTTGACCCTCCTCCTGTCTTCGGATGATGCGTTAAGGACAGTCCTATGGGAGTCCCCTGTGTGGCCCCATTGGCTCCGTGAAAGAAAAGGCGAAGGGATCAGGGTGAAAGGTTTGCTGTTTCCCATGTCTGTCTGTCTAGGAGAACCAAGGAATAGGGGCTTCGTTTGGACTTCCCGTCTCTGCCTCCCACTCAGAAGATGACAATTGTCTTTCCGAAAATGTCTGAGCACTGAACTGGAAGTGTGAACACAGAAGAGGGAAGGACATCCCAGGGGGAAGGACATGGGTTTGTGACCCATCGTCCAGAACTCATCAAGAGCAAAGCCAAAGAGGCCAGCTAGTAGACATCGCCTGGATGGGAGGATCTGGTCAGGCTGGGACTTGAAGGATGAATAGGAGTTTGCCAGGTTGAACAGGAGCAAAGATAGAAGGGGAGCTGCAGAGACCCAGGATTAGCCCATATTTGTTAGTTCCTGTGGGCGGTCATCTACTCAGAGCATACATAATCTGATTCCCAGCAGGGCCACACTGTTCTACTGACAAGCATACACTCGGGCCTGGCAAGGGACCAATAAACACTTGAGTGAGAAAAATAAAAGGGTGAGTAGGAGAATGGAGGAAGGTGAAGAAACAGATCTCTTCACAACCAGCTTGCTAGTTCAGCTGTCACAGAGACACCAAGAACGGGCATCCCTGAGGGCTGCAAACTGTTCAGCATGCCGCAGTTCACCAAAAGGTCAGTGGTTCAAGTCCACCCAGAGGTACCTTGAAAGAAAGACCAGGTGATCTACTTCTGAAAATCAGCCCCTGAAAAGCCTGTGGAGCACAGTTCTACTCTGACACACATAGCTTTACCATGAGTGGAATCTACTTCTGAAAAAGCATCCACTGAAAACCCTGTGGAGCACATTCCATAGACTCCTGTTGACTTGGAGATGAGAGAGAGAAGAGGAAGGGATGGTTGGGCCAAAGTGTGGTGAGACCTGGAGACACCTGAGCCCATGGACAAGGACACAGCCACAGAGGACTAGAGCTGAGAGTGAAGCATTCAGCTGATATGAAGTAAGAGGAGATGCACAAGAACACCCAAACTTGCAGACAGTACCCATTTGACCTAGCCTCGATGGCTTGATAATCAGAACTTGACTAGAGGATGATTTTTTAAAAAAAAGCTTTTTTTGATAAAGGAAATGTGGGTAAATTGCTACAATTTGATGACTTGACCTATACTGATGGAGGTTGTTGTTGTTGTTGTTAGGTGCCATCGAGTCGGTACCGACTCATAGCGACCTTATGCACAGCAGAACGAAACACTGCCTGATCCTGGGCCAACCTCACTATTGTTGCCACGCTTGAGTTCATCGATGCTGCTACTTGACCAATCCATCTTGTTGGGGGTCTTCCTCTTTTTCTCTGACCCTCCACCTTACCAAACATATGGTCCCTCCTGACAATATGTCCGAAGTATGAGAGACGAAGTTTAGCCATGTTGGCCTCCAAGGAGCACTCTGGCTGTACTTCTTTCAAAACAGATCTATTGGTTCTTTTGGCAGGCCATGGCACTTTCAATATTCCCCTCCAATACCATAACTCAAAAGCATCAATTTTTCTACAGTCTTCCTTATTCACTGTCCAGCTTTCGCATGCATAGGAGGTTATTGGCGCACCTTAGTCCTCAAGCTGACATCTTTGCTCTGCAACATTTTTAAAAGGTCTTGTGGAGCAGATTTGCCTAATGCAATATGTCGTTTGATTTCTTGACTGCTGCTTCCGTGAGTGTTGATAGTTGATCCAAGAAGAATGAAGTCCCGACAACTTCAATCTTTTCTCCGTTGATAAGAATGGTGTTTATTGGTCCAGTGGTGAGGATTTTTGTTTTCTTTACATTGAGATGTAATCCATACTGAAGGCTGTGCTCTTTGATCTTCATCAGTAAATGTTTTAAGTCCTCTTCACTTTCAGCAAGCATGGTTGTATCATCTGCTAGCTCAAAATACCAACAGAGAGGGAGGAGTCATCACATCAAGTATCAATGCTATCCCCTCTGTACACAGGGCAGATGGAGACGGGCAACTTAGACATTGGCTTACTTAAAATGAGGAGGCGATAAAGACACCAAGTGACTGGCTTACAATTTTTCAAAAGGGAGTTTAGTTTAATAGTGTGTGGGGGAAGATAAGAGTCCCACTGAATAGTTTTCATCTAGATGGGTCTGGTGAAATGAGATGGGGATTAAGATTCTTATGATTCAATAGTGAGTAATTGTTATCATGACTAATTGAAACTGTCACAATTGTAGGTATAAGTTTTGTAACAAAAACAGGGGAATAGTTAATCCTACAGTCCAGAAACAGAGGACACTAGGACGATCAACGGAGAAGAGCACGGGCTGAATGTGGGACCCTATCAAGAGAAGCAGTGACACCAGAGATGAAGGCAGAGATGGGGACATGGAGAAAGGGAGCAGCTGGGGATTCTAGATTCATGGAAAAAGAGGAACTGAGAGCTGGTGGCCAGGAGGCAGGCTTGCAGAATGTGCCCTTTGGTAGTTTAAATTATTATATATGCCTGAGTGTTGTTGTTGTTTTTAAAAAAAAAAAAAAGCTAAAATGAATAGAGATAAATACTAACTGAGGGTACATGGAGGGGATTATAATTATTGTAATGAAATGAAGTATATGATTTGTTGAATGTAAAACTGATGATCTGCCAGGTAAACTTTCACTCAAATCACAATAAAAACTTTAAAAAACAAAAAAAGAAAAGCCTGTGGAGCACATTCTACTCATGTGGGGTTTCATGAGTGGAATCTACTTATGAAAACTCAGTCACTGAGAACCTTGTGGAGCACAGTTCTACTCTAACACATGTGGGGCACCATGAGTGGAATCTACTTATGAAAACTCAGTCACAGTTCTACTCTGACATACATTGGGGTGCTGTGAGTCGGACAGGACTCCAGAACCACTGATTCTGTTTGGTTTTAGTATTTGTTTTTGTTTGTTTTTTTCATTCCAAAGATGCTGGCCTGGCAGTCTGAGCCCAGAGTTGGAAGTCACTAGCCCTGCCTGCCATCTTCCCTCCTCCACAGATGTTCTCTTCAACCCTGGGCATCCCAGACAGCTGCTGGCTCCTGCCTCAGTTTCCCTCTTGGGTGGACACAGGAGGTCCGAAGCATGAGCCAGAGCCCAGACAAGAGTGCTGTGGCATCGAGGAAGAAGCCCGGCATGGCTCTTGCTGGTGATACTACGATGAATCAGCGACTTCCTTTGCCACCAGCTCCGGAAGCCGGGCCTGAGCCCGCTCCAGTTCCCAGAAGCCCAGCAGCAATGGGGAGTTGACACGGGCCAGCTGCCAGGGAAATAAATAAATAAGTGCCCGCCTCAAAATAGCTTGGAGGCACATACAGACACACAGACGAGGCCAAGCCTTGAAATAACCCAGCCCCAGGCGGCGGGAGGGGTGTTGCCCCACAGCTGTGAGCCAAGGCGGGGGAGGCTGTGGCAGGGCAGGTGCAGGGCAAGATTTGGAGTGAAAGAGGGGAACCACAAATGAGCTGTCCCGGGGTGCTGGTGTACACAGGCCCAGAGGGGGCAGGGGCACAGGTCAGCTGAGGACGTGGTATTGAGGGTCTCCTGTGGAGGATACTATGGTCCAGAAAATGATCTGTTGAAACGCTGATCCAGGTACCTGTAATCAAGACCTCATTTGGAAATCCAGGTAGATCTTGGAGATACTTGTGGAGCTCTCTTGCAGACTACCACAATAGTGCAAAGATGGGCACAAAGCAAGTTATATGCATAGAAAAAGGGTGTTTGCACAATACTGTAGTCTCTTTAAGGATAGCCAAAAGTTGGAGGTTCAAATCCATCAGTTGCTCCTCCGAAGGAAGATGCTGTCTGCTCCCATAAATAGTACAGCCTTTGAAACTTTATACAGGGTCACTGTGAGTTGGAATCAACTTGATTACAGTGGCTTTGGTTAGTCTATTAATGGACTGTTGTTGTTGTTATTGCAGAGTGCCGCTGAGTCGTTTCCAACTTGTAGCGACCCTGTATAGGGTTTCCAGGGAGCAGCTAGTAGGTTTGAACCTAAGACCTGTGGTTAGCAGTCCGGTGCTTATCCTACAGCGCTATACCAGGACTCCAAAATGTGCCATTGTTGTTGCTGTTGTTACGTGCCAGCAAGTTGGTTCTGACTCATAGTGACCCTGTATAGGGTTTCCGAGGAGCAGCTATTAGGTTTGAACCATCAATCTTGCGGTTCAAACCGACCTTGCGGTCAGGTGTTTATCCTGCAGTGCCACACCAGGACTCCAAGATGTGCAATAACATTATGAAAACGTGTGAAATATTTTGAGAATGAACCAAATGGGACACAGATGCAAAGTGAGCTCATGCTGTTTGGGAAATGGTGCCGATAGACTTGCTCGATGCTGGATTGCCGAAGACCCTCAATTTGTTTCAGGGGGAAAAAAATGCAGTAGCTGCAACAGGTGTACCTGAGGATCTTTAAAGATGCTATCCTGGGGCACAGTAGGGTACGATGAGCCTGATCCTAGCTGAGTGGTGCTTCACAGAGGAAGGATGGCTGTGTGGAGCTGCACTGGGGACCATCAAAGCTGACAAAGATGAGGAAGGACATCCCCCTTCTACATAGGAGCAGGGCTGGGATAGCACCTTGATTTTGGACTTCACCCCTCCAGAGCTGAGACATGGTGACTGTTGGTTCAAAGCCACCTGCAGTCCTGGCATGGTGCCGTTCATGCACTAGGCTATTGCTCATCAGCTGACGGTTTAAACCCACCCAATATACAGGCGATCTTGTTGGTGTTGTTAAGTGCTTGTCAACTCAGTTCTGACTCATAGTGACCCTGTCGAGTAGTTGGTGAGTTCAAAACATCGACATTGTGGTGCAAACAACCTCACGATCCAGGACATTATCCACAATATACTTCCGAAACATCATCCACCAAAAACCTAAGGAGCACAGTTCACTTGACGCATGTGGGGGTGCTGTAAGTCGGAATTCAGTCCATGGCAGCTGGCGTGGCTTTTGGTTTGGTCTGTGGCACTCTAAAGTGGCCCTGACCACATACCGGGCCCAATGCCATGTTCAATCCCTCCTTCATGAAGTCCAGCCATCAACAGATGGTTGTCCCGTAAATGTATAACTGAGTAAAGAATGAAATCCTGTAGAGAGCTGCATGGAGCTATGCGAGGAAAGAGAGAAGATGAGTGCATGTGTTGAGGACCCAGTCTGAGGGATGATGCTTACACTGAGCCCAGAAGAGGAGGAAGAGCTGGTGGGGTGAAGATGCCAAGTGAAGTGGATGGGAGAAGGTTGAAGATGCTTCAGGCTGCCATGACAGCATGGGCAAAGGTTCCGGGGCAGCTGTGTGCCCAGAGGTTCTAGGAACGGAGATGATCACATTCCCAAAATAGGTCAGCGGGCCTGAGTTTGACTTGAAACAGAACCCAGAAGAGGGTCTGAGCAAGAGACTGGCACGTCCAGATCTGTGTCAGCGGTCAGTCCAGCGGCCACATGTAGAAAAGTTTGTGGGAAACAGTGCAGAGCCTGGGAGGCCAGTGGGGAAGCAAGGGGCTAGGCCAGGTGGCCAGGGAAGCAGACGGAGCTGGTAGCACTTGTAGGACCAGAACAATCAGTAATGACCCAGCTGAGGGGAGAGAGCAGGAACTCAAGGCAGTTGTACATGTTGTTGTTCGCTATTGAGTCGCTCCCCTCCCCCATGTGTGTTAGGGTAGAACTGAGATCCATAGGGCTTTCAAGGGCTGATTTTTTGAAAGCTGATTACCAGGCTTTCTTCCAAGGCATTTCTGGCAGGATTTGAACTGCTAACCTTTTGGTTAGCAGCTGGGCTCATGTGATCTAGAAAATCATAACAAAATGGTGGGCCCCTCCATTCTTGAGATGGGAGGGTTGTGGTGGTTATGTGCCATGGAGTCAGTTCCAACTCATAGCGACCCTGTATAGGGTTTCCGAGGTTGTAAATCTTTACGGGAGCAGAAACCCTCATCTTTCTCCCGCAGAACAGCTGGTAGTTTCAAACTGCTGACCTTGAGGTTCACAGCCCGATTCGTAACCACTGTGCTACCAGAGCTCCTTAAGATGGAGTTAGGTGTGCCACACTTAACTGTGAAGGCAATGTTAATTAAATAGAACAAGAAAAAAATGTATATGCACTGGAATCTCAACATGGGAGAAAATAAATAGAATAAAAGCAGGCCCTGGAGAAAGATGCCATCCATTCTTGGTAAAGTAAAGGGTCATCGAAAAAGAGGAAGAAACCCAACAGGATTGATTGACATTGGCTGCAACAATGGGCTCAAACACAACAATGATTGGCAGGATGGCACAGGATGGGGCGGAGCTTCATTCCACTGTATATAGAGGCACTGTGAGTGGATTCAGCAGCAACAGTATCTGCAAGCAAAAACTCTTACTTCAGACTGTGCTCTGCTATTTTATACATCATCTTTTAAGAGGTTTGTTTATTACTGTTCTGGCTTAAAAAATCGTTATTACATCACCCAGAGAGACACTTTCTCTAACCCTGCGGGTATTGTACAAAGTTTGATAGAATTGTGGATAGAAAGGGGTACAGTTCTAGAAAACCGGGTGAAAGATACTTACGTCTACTTCTCCTTGATCAATTACATAGAAATTGTCTCCTTCATCCCCTGTAACAAGAAAAGACAGGAAGATGCACAATGCAGAGTGTATGAAGATACTTAGAGGAAGCCTTGTACTGTTGTCTTGTTCGTAAGCAGCCTCCCAAACATTGCTCTAGAGTCATTGCCCAGCTCAACTCTAAATCAAAACCAAACCAAACCAAAAAGCCCCCACTGCTGTCGAGTGGATTCCGTCCCATAGTGACCCCACAGGACAGAGGAGAAATGTCCCATAAGGTTCTGAGACTGTAGATCTTCACAGGAGCCTCACCTTTCTCTCTCAGAATAGCTGGTGGGTTTGAACTGCCACCAACCTTGTGGTTAACAAGCCAACACTTAACCCACTGTACCACTAGGGTGCCAACAATAACTCTGGGTCTCATCAATTCATTTTCATGACAAAAAGGAGATTATCAGAACATAATGAATTAACGTGTTAACAGGCTGTTTTTATGTTACATTAATGAGTTTTCTTGAGGATAGACAATAAAGGCTTTATAGTCATACTTTCTTAAGTGAATAACCAGGCCCCTCCCCCTCCCAGTCGGGTTTGGCTTAGACGTACCTTGTTGTATGACAGTCTCCCCAGCAATGTGAGTGACAGGGAACATGGCATCGAAAATGTCGCTGAAAAACAAAAAACAGCAACTGTGGGAAGTGCTGGGGACGCGGGCAGTTAAAACACTCCCTCTTTCCTTAATTTTACATTTCAGAAATCAAGTAATACCATTCACTGACTCACACTCTTTAAAAAGCAATTCACTTTCATCCAGGAATCCAGGGAAATGAGAAAACCCACATACATTTAAGGAAGAAAATGAAAATCTTTCCTAATCCCACTGCCTGGAGATAAGCACTAGAGTCTCCACATCTGTACATCTAAGTGTGTCGATTGGATTTCTACAGTGCAGACATTATTTATGTGCCGCTTAAAAATAAGTATAAGCTATGCACATTGTTCACATCAGCAAAAAATCCTTCTACTCCTGGTTGCTGTCTCATTTTTGTCACATCAGCTCAGACTCAACGGTGACCACCCCCACGTGTCTGGTCCTCTACCATCTTCAGTCTTTGGTCTGTAATAGTCCAGGCCACTGTGCATTTTGAATGTCTTCCAACCTAGGCGGAGCCTGCAGTGGGTTAAGCATTAGGCTGCTAACCCAAGTTCAAACCCACCAGCTACTCCAAGGAAGAAAGATGAACCAATCTGTTTCCATAAAGATTCATAGCCTCAGAAACACTGTGGACAGACAGTTCCATTCTGTCCTACAAGGTTATAGTATGAGTCAAAATCAGCTTGTCAGCAATGGGTTTTCAACCTAGGGGGCTCATCTTCCAACACAACACTAAACAATGTTCTGTTGTGATATATATAGGGTTTTCAAAAGCAAATCGCCAAGCCTTTCTTTCTAGCTGTCTTAGCCTGGAAACTCTGCTGAAAACTGTCAAGCGTGATCCTGCTTGAATTCTTTCAGCATCACAGATACATGCAAGTCACCACAACAGGACAGACTGTCAGAAGGGATGGTAATCAATTTTGATGTCCTATTTAAGGAATGGAATCCTGGTGTGATGCTGTAGGAAAAGCACTGCACTGCTAACCACAAGGTTGGAGGTTCAAACCCACCAGTTGCTCCTTGGAAACCCTACATAGGGTCGCTATGAGTCAGAACCAACTCAATGGCACTTCACAACAAGAGCATTTAAGGGGTACAGAGTTTCTGTTTGAGGTAAGAAAGAATGTTTGGAAATGGGCAGTGGTGATGGCTGTACAACATGGTGAAAGTGATGGATGTCAATGAATTTCACACTTTAAAATGGCTAAAATATCAGCTTTTTTGTTGTATGTATTCTACCACAATAAAAATTTTTAAAGGAGAACCATCTCAAGTCAATGATTTAATTTACCACTTTAAGAAACTGAAAAGATAAAATTAGACCAAAGCCAAAGCAAATAGAAGGAAGGGAATAAGAGGGCAGAAATTAGTGAGGTTGAAGACAGAAAAACAAAGGAGAAATCCATTTCATTGAAATGATCAATAAGATTAATAAATATTTAGCCATACTGACAAACGGAAATAAAGATAATAGTAGGAATGAACGAGAAGGCATCACTACAGACCCTAAAGGTATGAAAAAAGGATAATAAGGAACTCTTAAAAACAAATTTATACTCATTAACCATTCTTAGGAGTCCTGGTGTGGCTCAACCCACCCAAGAGCACCACGGAAGAAAGGCCTGGACTGCAAGGTTGCTTTGAACTGCAAGGTCAGTAGTTCAAATTTGCCAGCCACTCCTCAGAAACTATACAAGGTCACTACGAGTCTAAACCAACTCAATGGCACTTAACAATAACAACAAACCATTCTTAAGTGCACAGTTTCATGATGTTCATTGTTCCCCATGTTGCACAGCCACCAACACTATCTATTTACAAAAGTTTGTCATCCCCAGACAGAAATTCAGTATCCCTGAAACAGCACATCAACTTGTTCTTGTTAGGCGCTGTCCAATGGGCTCTGACTAATGATGACCCTATGCACCACAGAACTAAACACTGCTCGGTTCTGAGACAGTCTCGTAATTGTTTATATATTTGAGCCCACAATTGCTACCAGTGTGTCAATCCATCTCATTGGAGGTCTACCTCTTTCTCGCTGACCCTCCACTTTTCCAAGCATGATGGCCTTCTCTAGGGACTGATCCCACCTGACAACATGTCCAAAGACATCAACTCCAAAGACCATTCTGGCTATACTCCTGATTTGTTCCTTTGGAAGTTCATAATACTTCTACAATACTCTTCTCCAACACCATAACTCAAATGCATCGATTCTTCTATGGTCTTTCTTATTTGTGGTCTAACTTTTACATGCATATGAGGCAACTGAAAATACCCTGGCTTGGGTCAGGTGCACTTTAGTCTTCAAACTGACATCTTTGTTCTTGAACACTTTAAAGAGGTCTTGTGCAGCAAATTTGCCTAATTCAATATATTGTTTGATTTCTTGACTGCTGCTTTCATGAGAGTGGATTGTGGGTCTAAGTAGACTGAAATATTTTGGCAACTTCAACTTAGATGAATTAAACAATTCTTTGAGGGACACAAACTACCAGCAGTCACATGAGAAGCAATATATATATACTCTGAACAGTCCTATGTTAAACCTCAAGAGGAACTACATGAGATATCACTTCACACCTAAGAGGATCGCTATCATGGAAAAGACAATAGTATGTGTTGGCAAGGAGGTGAGAAACTGGAACCGTCATCCACTGCTGCTGGGACTATAAAGCAGTGACGCCACAGTGGAAAACAGTTGGGCAGTTCTTCAAACGATTAAACATAGAATTAAAATGTATCTATAATAGATCATGGACATGTCTCCCCCTCAGTAAACATTCTACTAGAACGTGGTGAGTCTGAGAAAATAAGTGAACCCTTCAACAAGAAGGACCGGTGTAGTGGCTGCAACAATGGTTTCAAGCCTGCGAGCAACTGTGAGGACGTGCAGGACTAGGCAGTGTTTCGTCCTTTGTATATAAGGTCACCATGTTCTAACACCAAAAACAAAAGATGGTCATTGATCTTAGCGTCTGTTTCTGCCTTTTCTTCCCCCTCCCCAGTCCCCCAGGGAAACCACTTTCAGTCAAAGGGAACTCCTGGGGCTGAGAAAGGAGAAGAGAGTTCAGGAGAGCTCCACACCTCTGGTATGAAAATTAAAATTGAAAGCCCCAAACTCCTGCACAAGTTGACGTGGCTGACACCCAAGTGCAGTGCCAATGGAAATGTGTGTCAAGCGGCAGCCGGGCCATTTAATCTTCTACATTTGTGGACGTAGATGGGAGCACAGAACAGCATAGCAGAGGGTACAGGAACAATGGGAAAACAGTCAATGGAGCATGGACGGAAAGTACATCCCTGTATGGAAGCTTGATCTGCCAGGACAGCAAACAGAAGCCGGGGTGTGGGTGTGGGTGTGGGGGGGGGGTGTGAGAAACGTCTCCCTTCTGAAATGATACAGTTACCCTTGGATGCTTGGCCCACAGGAGTTTGGGCTCCCCAAAAGAGAAACTGCAAAGCCAACACAGAACACAAGAAGCAAATTACAGTGCCCTGACCATTTAAAAGGCAGATCTCAGGGCACATCTGTGCACTGTGAAGTTGAAAGGAGCCTCAGAGGAACCCTATGTGTATTGAGGCCAGGAAGACAGGGAGCCTGGTAAGCAAAAGCAAAGATCCAACAGCCCTGCACCCTCCCGTTTCCAGGGTCCGGAAAATATAAATAAGGGATTCTTAAAATAGTAGCTGTTTTCTCTCTATTTAAGAAATGTGTCTTTTCTGTTCTTGTTCCCAACTTTACTGACAACTTTGTTTCCTGTTTCCGGTGTTCTCTCTCTCTCTCTCTTCAAGGCTGGAGGGCAGTGGTAGCAGGACCACTGCCTGCCCCTCACTGCCATCATCACCTGGGCAGTGGGGAGCCTGAACCAGCTGCTCTGGGGCACCTGACCTCGAGGGACCCAGGATGTGATTCTTGGAAAAGTGACCAGGCCGAACATCTGCAGGCAAAGTCCAGCCTCTGTTTTTTAAGCTGAATGTCTTCAAAACCACAAAATAAGGGTTCTTCAAATGAACAGATCTTTAAGAAATGATTTAACCATTCCATCCTTACTAAAAAAAAAAAAAAAAAAAATTCAGTTATCTGGAAAAATATTTCCCCAGAAAATGTCAAAAAAACATCTAACAGACTCCTTTGTACCCTGTATTACCCGATGTGACAGGTGTTAACATTTTATCACATTTGCTTCCAGCTGCTCTCTTCTGAAAAGCAATCATTGGGGCTCAGCCCCTCCCCAGCCCCAGAGGGGCATCATGGGCAGTAAAATCATCCATTTTGGTTTTGTGCTTTTATCATAAATAAATCATCTACATAAAATCCCTGGGGGTGCAAATAGTTTACATTGAACTACTAACCTAAAGGTTGGTGGCTCAACCCACCCAAGAGCACCACGGAAGAAAGGCCTGGCAGTCTGTTTCCCTAAAGATTCAAATTCAAACCCACAGTCATCGAGTTGATTCTGACTCTATAGACACTGAGTATACAGTTGGTTCCTCAGGTACCTGCAGAGATGTGATTAGTGAGGTAGAGAACCCAAGAAACCCCTGCTCTCTGTAAGCACTAGATGCCCAGACCCCATCTGGCAACCCCATCTTCCTGCCAGAGACACTCAAACACCCTCAATGCCTCCAGCTCATGACCCACAAGAAGAAGCGCCAAGAAGGCTCACACATGGCCGGTCACGAGGCAGCAAGAGCCACTCGCCCACACACAGCCAGCCTTCCCACGTCTTTGTCCTTTTACACAAACCCAGAGCCCTCCTCTATCCTGGTCTCTAATGGCATTTCAAGGCAATGAACTCCCCTATCCTATAAAAAGAAAAACAGCTTTCTGTTCCTGGATGGCTCAACTGATGTTACTGGCAAAGATCTTGGGGGCCTTATGCTTGGGCACCCCCCGATTGAGGGGATGCCAGTGTAGCACTCATGGGGAATGCTCCGCAGAGTTCATATCAGGTACACAGAAGCAAGAAGATGGGGCAGACCCCATTCATGGTGGGTGGCTAGACTCCACATGGCTTATCTCACTGGTCCTGCCCATCTCTGTGAAGGGAGGACTGTGATCACCCACTGCCCAGATAAGGACACTTGAGACATGACATGGCCATGCCCAAGGCCAGCCAGCTGTGAGGGACAGCCAGCTGCAGCAGTCTCCCCCTCATTCCCTGGGTGAAGAAGCTGGTCTAGGAGGGGACTTCCTGAGCTGGGATAGGCCTTCTGGAATGGTGAATGAGTGAGGGCTGAGAGATGAAGAGGGGGAGGCCTGGGGGATGGAGGAAGACCCCAGAGAGGAAGGGAAGGGTCTGATGGAATAGGCCCATGTAGGTAACTTGTGGTGCCCCTACCCTGGACCACATGAAACTCAGATCTTTCCATCACTGGGAGGCAGAAACTTCTGGGCCCAAGAAACAGACCCTTTGCTGTGAGATGCCATCGAGTCGATTCTGACTCACATTAGCCTCACGTGACAGTCTAGAACTGGTTTTAGTCTGAAATCTTTATGAGAACAGATTGTCAGGTGTTTCTTCCACAGAGCTAATGGTGAGTTCGAATTGCCAAACTTTTGGTTAGAAGCCAGGTACTTAGCCACTGCACAACCAGGACTCCTTCCCAGGCTCTTTGGTCTTTAGTAAATAAAAATCCAGACAGAAGTCCAAAGTCCTCCATGCTGTCTTCAGATATGATGATGAGGGGGTGCCATGTCCCAATGCAGTGATCTGTGGGACCACTGTGGGTGAGTGGGTAGGTGGGTGGGTGGATGAGTGAGTGACTGGATGGATGGATGGATAGAAGAAAAGATAAATATATGGATTGATGGATAGATGCATGCATGGAAAGAAAGATGGGTATATGGATGGATGGATGGATGGATGGATGAGGTAATGAATAGATGAGTGCATGGATGGATGGATAGATGGATTAAATGGATGGATGGATGGATGGATGGATGGATGGATGGATGGATGGATGGTAGGTTCGGTGGATGGATAGAAGAATGAAATGATGGATACATGGGTAGATGAATGAGTGAGTGATAGATGGATGGGTGGATGGATGGAAGGATGGGTGGACGAATGGATATATGGATTGATGGATTGGTGGATGGACAGATGGATGGATGGATATGTGGATGGGTGAGTGATGGATGGATGGATGGATGGATGAGTGGATGAGTGGTTTGTTGGGTAGTGGACGGATGGACAGATAAATGAATGCATAGATGAGTATATGGATGGAAGAAAGGAAGGAAGGAAGGGAACGGGAGTTAACAAATGGATGGATGGAAAGGGTGATAGGGTGATGAATAGATGAGTGGATGGAAGAGTGAGTGATGGACAGATGGGTGAATGGACGGATGGATGAGGTAATGGATATATGAGTACATGGATGGATGGATAGATAGATGAAATGGATGAATGGATGGATATGTGGGTGGGTGAGTGATGGATGGATAGATGGATGGATGGATGGATGAGTGGGTGAGTGGTTTGTTGCATAGTGGATGGATGGATAGATAAATGAATGCATAGATGAGTATATGGATGGAAGAAAGGAAGGAAGGAAGGGAACAGGAGTTAACAAATGAATGGGTGGATAGGGTGATGGGGTGATGAATACATGAGTGGATGAATGAGTGAGTAATGGACGGATGGGTGGGTAGATGGATGAGTGAATGATGGATGGAAGGATGGGGGTGAGTGGGTAGATGGATGGGTGGTGGAAGGATGAAGATAGATGGATGGATAAAAGGGTGGGGATGGATAGATGGAAAGCTGGAGATGTGTGGCTGATGAAAGGATGGATGGGTGCGTGGGTGGGTAGATAAATAACTGGACTAAACCAAGGATTGAGCACACAAATATAATTGATTTGTTCATCAAGATAATACCCAATAATACACACACAGTAGATACTCCAGAAACATTGGGTTGCATTAGCCATGAAATAGACCACTTAGCACATTCCAACTATTAGAGACTGACTACATGAACAATTTCACTGAAGTATTTCCCCTCTGATGAGACACACTCCCCAGTCAAACTTACACAGCACCAGTCACCCTGTACAGCCCTCTATCTCCTGGGTCCTTCCCCCGCATTCAGATCTGCCAGCACGCTGCCCCTCCCCATTCTCCATGGAGCCAGTGAATAATAGAAGAAAATACAGACACGTAAATAATATGAGTACAGGGAAGGGTTTTTCCCTAAGCATGAGAGTAAATGCAGAAATCATAAAGGAAGAATGTCAGAGACTTGGCTCCCTGAGAATTTTAAATGTTTGTTAGATCAATACGGAAAAGCAAACATACTTGGAGGTTCCTCAAAAAGTTAAAACACAGAATTACACATGACCCAGCAATTCCAGTCCTACATATATACCCACAAGAACTGAACATGGGGATGCAAACAGGTACGTGTGCTCCCATGTTCACGTTGACATTATTCACAGACGTCAAACGGTGGAAACCACCTAAATGTCTATCAGCAGGTGGACAGACACAATGTGGTCCACTCATGCAATGGAGTGTTACTCAGCCATAAAGAGAAATGAAGTTCCAACACTTAAAACACTATGCTGAGTGAAATGAAAACCAAACCAAAAACCCAGACCCACTGCCAGCCAGTTGATTCCAACTCCTGAAGGGCAAATATTGTGACTCTACTTATATGAACTCCTGGTGTAATGCTGTAGGGTCACACTGGACTGTAGACCACCAAGTCAATGGTTCAAACCCACAAGCTTCTCCTTGAAAACCCCACACAGGGTCGCCATGAGTAGGCACTGACTCAACAGCTCTTAACAACACTTATAGAAACATCTGGAATAGGCAAATGCAGAGAGAGCAAAGTTTACTAGTAGTTGCCATCTCTGCTAGCGTAGTGGTTACGAGTTGGGCTGCTAATCTCAAGGTCAGCAGTTCAAAACTACCAGCCATTTCGCAAGAGAAAGATGAGGCTTTCTGCTCCCGTACAGACTTACAGCCTCGGAAATACTACACAAGGTCACTATGAATCAGAACAACTGACCTCACGGCACAGTATTACCACCACCATGGGGGGAAGCAGAAAGAATTGATTGCTGAAGGGGTGCTGAGTTTCTGCTTGGGGTGATGAAAACTTTTAGAAATGGATATTAGTGATGACTGTGCAACAAGATGATTGTTATAAATGCCTAGAAAACCCTACACAGGGTTGCTATGTGTCAGAACTGACTTGCCAGCACACAGTCACTACCACCATATATACATGTTGCTGTTGTTAAGTGATGTCAAGTCACTTCCGACTCGTAGCAACCCTATATAGGGTTTCCAACAAGTAGCTGGTGGTGGGTTTGAACCACCGACCTTGTGGTTCGCAGTCCAGTGCTGACCGACCCTATAGCGCCACATCAGAAGTGTATGTATACATATAGATAGATAGATAGATAGATAGATAGATAGATAGATAGATAGATAGATAGATAGTGGTGATGTGCCGTGGAGTTGGTTCTGACTCATAGCGACCCTGTCCAGGGTTTCCGAGGCTGTAAATCGTTACAGGAGCAGAAAGCCTCATCTTTCTCCCGCAGAATGGCTGGTAGTTTCGAACTGCTGACCCTGAGGTTCACAGCCTGACTCATAAACATAGTTGTTGTTGTTAAGTGCTGTGTTAAGTCAATTCCAATTCATAGCAATCCTGTATAGGGTTTCCAAGGAGTAGATGAATTTGAATCACCAACCTTGTGGTTCAAACTGACCTTGCAGTCCAGTATTTTATCCCACAGCACCACACCAGAACTCTCACATACATAAATACGGGAGTCCTGGTGTGGCGCTGTAGGATGAGCACTGGACTGCAAGGTCAGTTTGAACCACAAGGTCAGCAGTTCAAACTCATCAGTCGCTCCTCAGAAACCCTGTCCAGAGTCACTATGAGTCAGAACCATCTCGACAGCACTTAAGACAGCACTGTAGAATAAACACTGGACTGCTAACCGCAAGGTCAGTGGTTCAAACCCACCAGCCACTCCTTTGAAACCCTATACAGGGTCACTATGAGTGGAAACCAAATGGAGAGCGCTTAACAACAACAATGTATATGTGTGGTGGCTCTGTAGGATAAGTACTGGAATGTGAACCACAAGGTTGACAGTTTGAGCCCACCAGTTACTCCAAAGAAGAAAGCCGAGATTTTCTGCTCCCGCAAAGATTTACAACCTCAGAAACCCTATACACGGTCTCTATAAGTTAGAACTGACCCACAGGCACACAACAACAATATATATAAGCACTGAATTGCTAACTTCAAGGTTGGTGGTTCAAGTCCATCAGCTGCTTCTCAGAAAGTGGGGTCAGAACCTACTTGACAGCACTTAACAATAACAACACACACACACATATGGAAACGCATTTTTTTCTTAATTTGCCACATATATAACTGAAATAAATTTAAATTTTAAGGAATTCTTTTCTGAAGGCGGAGGGCAAACACTCTGATAGCAAAATGGACAATGGACACCAAGAGGCAATTTAAAGAAAGAAAACCATAAATGTAAGATTATCCTATGAAAGCATTCAGTCCTCACTGACACTTTAAGAAATGCAAACCCCACCCAGCTTCCTATTTACATCTATTAGATGGCAAGTCAGAAATAACCGAAACACCACCGTTGGTGAGGGCATGGCTGGTGTCCGCCCTCCTTTACCTGGGAAGTAATTTACAGCAAGTAACAAAGGAGCCCTGGTAGCACAGTTGATTAAGCATTAGACTCCTAACCACAAGGTTGGTGGTTCAAACCCACCAGTTGCTCCACAGGAGAAAGATAAGGCAGTCTGCACCTATAAAGGTTTATAGCTTCAGAAACCCAAAGGAGCAGTTCTACTCGGGAGGTTAGGTCATTTTGAGGTAATTTCAGTTTCTTTGATTGGTTACTTGCACAAATAAGTTCAAGTCATGTTAAGTGAAATAAGTCAGCCCCAAAGGGCAAATACTGCATGATCTCACTTGGATGAAATAAGCAAATACATAGAAAACGAAGAATATTGGTGGTTACCAGGGGTAGAAGGAAGCCCTGATGGGGCCGTGGGTTAAGCACTGGGCTGCTAACTGAAAGGTCAGACTTCAAATCTACCAGCCATTCCTTAAATGAGGCTGTCTGCCTCCAATTAACAGCCTCAGAAATCCTATGGAGCAGTTGTACTCTGTCCTATAGGGTTGGCAGTGGGTGGGAGGAGCAAAGGACCAGTGGGGGAGAGGGATGTTTTCATGGGGCTTTGAGTTTATGTTAATGGTGGTAGAATAACTGGGAAAGGATAGTGAGAATGTGTCTAATACGAAGACTATAATCAATGACACTGAATTATACACAGAAATTGTTCGATTTGCAATTTGGACAATTTAGTATGTGTAGTTTCACCACCATTTAAACAAAGAGAGATGGATGTGACGTTCTCCCCCAAAGGTAATGGTAGATTCCATTGCCTTTTTAAAAATCTAAGTTAATTAATTATAGTAGAAGATTTTGAAAATATGAGAAATTGTGTACAAGGAAAGACTGGGAGGATATGAAGCACTATTTTCCATACAATGTTTCTGTTAACCTAAGTGGTGTTAAAAAAAAAAAAAAATCTCTTTTTAAAAATCAAAATTAAAGCCTGATTTTCCAGGAGTGGTAAAGACCACAAACCCCAAGATGAGTATAGAGCTCTAAGATGTTCAAGAGAGAAAAAGCAACTGTTTTATTCACAGCCAAATGCATCTCCTAAAGGGCAAGTAAGACAGCAGTACCTCCCAAAGTTTTCTCTGTGAAACTTTGTTCCCTGCTATCAGAAGAATCAAGGATAACAATCCAGCACCATGTTTTACCTTGAAAAGGTTGAATGGGTTTCAGAAGGTGCTGGGGAACTGCCAGGGGCTCAGAAAATGTATGTTATTATTGTTGTTAGGTGCTATAGCAACCCGTCCACTGTGTCTGTCCAGTCTTACTGAGGGTCTTCATATTTTTGACACCATGGAGTTCCCATTACCCTCTCACCCTGCACCACTGTAGCCCCTATTATCAGCTTGCATGTATTGACACATTATTGTGAATCGAAGTCCAAGATTACTCTGGGTTTCTTTGTTGGGGCTTCACTGTCCTGTGGGTTTTGACAAATTCATTATGTCAGGCGTCTTCCGTTACAACATCTCACACACAACAGTTTCACTGTCCTAAAATGTTTTTACTTTTGAAAGACTAGATTTTATCTTTTGTGTGTGTCGATGCTGGTGTGGCACACGAAGGGTAAAACAGCCCTATCAAGTCCATCTGAAAAATGCCATCTGTCTTCAGAGGAAATACCCGCATTTCCTCTCCGCCCTGACTGCCTGGCCTCCTCCGGGGCCCCAACACACGCAGGCTGCGACTCGCATCAGATTCCTCTGAAGGAGCAGACCTGAGAATGTTTCCAAAAGCCGCCTCCCTCTACCTTACACTGCTTAGCTCCAACTGAGGCCAAAACCAGCTAGCAAAATTGTCCTCTGCATACTGGTGTTGCTGAGTATTGTTGATTCGGTTTTGACTCAGTGAAACACTGCCTGGTCCTGCGCCTTCCTACAATTGTTAGGTTTGAGCCCCTTGTTGCAACCACTGTGTTACTTCATCTTAGTGTGGCTCTTCCTCTTTTCACTGACCCTCCACTTTAGCAAGCAGGGATTGGTTCCTCCTGATGTTCCAGAGAACATGTTCGACGCTACCATCTACTAGGTATGCCGATTTAACTTTAATATTTAGGTCTCTCATCCACTAGACAGCTGTTGTCATGCCAATTCCAACTCCTGGCAACCCCAGGTATGACTGGACCTAGTGTCCTGTCCTATAGCCAGAGTTTTCACTGGCTGATTTTTGGAAGAAAGTGCCCAGGGCCTCTCTTTCTACTCCTTAGCCACTCCTTAGCTGGGAAGCTGCGCTGAAATTTGTTCTGCATCACAAGCACATGCAGATGGGTGGTGGCGAGAGGGGCACCCACCAGGAATCCAGCCCAGGTCCTCCCACATGTTGTAAAGTGTCATCCACTCAGTTCCAACTCATAGCAACCCTGTACAGGGTTTCCTAGAAGCAGCTGGTACGTTTGAATCGCTGACCTTGAGGGTAACGGTCCAGTGCTTCTCTAACAACGCCACACTGTTGTTGTTGTGAAGTGCCATCGAGTCATTTCTGATCCATAGCGACCCTGTATAGGGTTTCCGAGGAGCAGCTGGTGAGCTTGAACCACCATCCTTGCAGTTCAAATAGCTTTGCAGTCTGGCGCATTAACCCACAGCGCCACACCAGGGCTCCCATACCACAGAACTATCACTGTACCCCGCTGAATCCAATCTCAGTGGAGTTCTTGCAAAAGAGGAAAAGAGACGCACAGAAGGAAGAAGCCCATGTAACGGTGTTTCTATAAAGACAAGGAAATCCAGAGCTATAAGAAGCTGTTAGAGAACATGGCCCTGCCACCTTGATCTTGGGCTCCCAGTCTCCGTGAATGTGAGAAAATGCCTCTGTCCTTGTAAGTCCCCGTCTGTGGGGCAATGTTATATCAGTCCTAGGAACTAACCACACCCATGAGACGTAGCTTAGCACGTTCTCCTGTGGTCTACTAATAGAGTATTTCACTGTTGCTGTTGTTAGGTGCCATCGAGTCGGTTCCGACTCATAGCAACCCTGTATAGATAGGGTTTCTGAGGATTTGAACTGCTGACCTTGTGGTTCACAGTTCAGTGCTGACCCTACAGGGTCTCACCAGGAGTTCGCATGAGTGGGTTCATTGTTGCTGTTGTTAAATGCTATTGAGTTGGTTCCAACTCATTGTGACCCTCTGCACAACAGAACAAAACAGTGCCCAGTACTGCTCCACCCTCACACTTGTTATTACGTTTGAAGCCATTTATATATACACAATTCTCTGCTGCTGAAACATCCTAGAGAACACTTACTTGGTTATGACGCAGTTTTTAAAATACTCAATTGAGCGGCTCCGTTTGGCTCTTGAGGATTTTAGAATTCACATTTTATAATGAGTGTGCCTACAGTTTCTTCTTCTTGCTTTGTTCTTATCAAGTTTTATAATCAGGATTACACTGGCCTCATACAATGAGCTGGACAGCTTCCTCGTGCTTTTTTATTTTCTGGAGCAACTAAAGACTGGACTGCTGGTTGAAGTTTGGCAGAGCTCACTTGTAAACACATCGCGATCTGGGTCCCTGGGTAAGAGAAGGTTACTATTCCAGTTAGCGCAATGCTTGCTGATCTCTTCAAGCACTCTGTGTTTTCATGTGCCAAGATAGGCACCATTTTGAAGTTTATGCCTAACAATTAAAAATTGAGAAGGTTTCTAAAAACCAAGCCTCTTGTTTTAGAAAAATGAAGATCTACCAACAACAGGTCCTTACTCTCTCACAAAGCAGAAATTCTACCTTCTCTGCCCACTCTTCACCTGGTGGAGGCCCAGGTCCACCATGGTGCCCACTGACCCCAGCACTCTAATGGTATCTCTGGACACCAAGGCTTCTAAATTTGGCTAAGGGGCCTGATGCCCAGCGGGGATAGCAGGTGGGGTTTCATCACAAGGGTTAGGGTTACAGTTAGCCTGGGGAAAAATGGCAGCACCCTACTGTGTTTTGCTTTGGGGAGCTTATCCCATACCAGCAGCGCTGTTAAGACTAAACCCAGCAATGTTTGGGAAGAAACCCCACAATCAGGGCAACTTGAAGCCCCTTCTACAGACAGAATGCCCCCAGACACCTCACAGTCCCTCGGAAATGCTGCCACAGAGGCCCTCCAGGTTTGGGACTCAGCCTGCCTCAGATTCAGCTACGGCTTTCCTTTCCTTTTTTATTGGTTTACATTTCTAGTATATTGTGAAGCCTCAGTCTGTAGGTGGCCTGGCAGGTAAACACCTCCCAGCCTAGCAAAGAAACCTGCCAGAGCAAACAGGTTGGGCCAGTTCTGGGAGGAAGCCCTGGCCACCAGGGGGGGAGGGGGGACAGGCAGAGGACAAAGAGAGGGGGCATCCATCAGCCAGAGAAAGCTGGAGGGCACAGGGCACCTAGCTCCTCCCAAGACCACCTGAACTTCTGAGGTGGTCATCTGACCCCTCCCAATACACTGGACCCACCTAGAGGCCACTGGATGCTGAGGTCCAGAAGTTGGGAGTTTTTCACCACATATAAGTCCCCTCCCCTCCTCCAATAATCCACATCTCCACAGTTTAGAAATAACCCTTTGGGACAAAAGAAAAAGGAAGCAGGTTGAACTCCTCCAGGAATAAAACAAATGCCATTTGCGCTTTCCACATTTATCTTTATTCTTCTTAACCTTTTATTTTGAAAAAAGTATGTTTTTTTACTTTGTATTTTGAAATATACACATATTTTAAACTATATCTTTTGAAAGGATTTAATGGTAGAATTCTCTCTTTCCACATGGGAGACCTAGGTTTGATTCCTGGATAGCGTTCCTCATATGCAGCAACCATTGTCTGTCTGTGGAGGCTAGCATCTGCTGTGATGTTGAGCAAGTTCCAATGGCATTTCTGGACTAAGATGGAGTAGAAAGAAATGCCTGGTGATCTACTTCTGAGAATCAGCCTGTGAAGAGCCTGTGGATCACAACCAAATATGGTCTGATACAACCATGAAAGATAAGCCCAATAGGTTAGAAGACACTCAGCATATCAGAGCAGCATACATGCACCAACCTCCGTCTGCCTGGGGCACACCTACAAGGAGTAAGATGGACTGTGAACGGTGCAGATGCATGGAAGACTGCCCAAGCGCACAAGCATGTGTTTTTCCCACTTCAAACGATGCCACATAGAAGATCAAAGTGCAACTAGCAGAGAGGTGCAAGTCTCCTTCAAAAACGGTCTTGAAAGAGATCAATTTGCTCCCCTCTCCCTGACAGGCTTTCTATCCACTGCTGGTTTGGGCTTCTGGGTTGGCGTTGTCGAGAGAAGGCAGGGTCTGGTACGGACTCTCAGACAAGCCTTGGGTGGTCCGAGCGTCGTTTGGTTTGGTTTATCTGCTGTCCCAGCCCAAATGACAGAGGGGCCCTCGTCTGCCACTTGCCGGGCGCCCACTTGTGTTTAGGCTCCTCTGCTGTTTGGAGAGCCAAACACTCCTGTTTGTTTCGAGTTTCCAAATCCTCTCCAAACAGCAATAACTCAGTGCTGGACTTGGACGCTCATGATCACCGCAGTGGGAAGCAGGGTGGAGACACAGCTGGAAATTTATTAATGCCCTCCAATCCCCCGCCTTGCCCCCAGAACTCTCAACCCCATAAAACCTGAAGTCACTCTCATCTGTCCCTAGGCCCTCAGAATTGGAATCCACTTGTGAGGACATGATGTCTGCAGGTTTGGGTGGGAGACACACTTTTCCTCAAATTCTCACCATGGAGACAAACGTAAACAGGCATGAGACCTGGCCACTGGCTGTTTATCACACCGCCTCAGAGACAACTAGGGGCTAGCTGGGAAATGAAACTCCAGGAGGAAGCCCAGGGCGGGCAGTAACGTACAAGGTGCTGCAGAAATGCACTTGTGGAGATGGGTGCTGGCCAAACTGTGACATGTTGTTGTTAGGTGCCATCAAGTCAGCTCAGCTCAGCTTCATGACGATTTCATGTAGAACATTGCTGATCACTGGTATGGATACATCACTGTTGTGGCTACTACGAGACGTGTGGAGCATGTGCCTCACTGCCTTAAAAGGTGCGACGCCCGTCTCCTGATGACACATCCAAAGTCAACTCTTATATTGTTGTTGTCATCATTACTACGTGTTATTGAGCTGGTTCCGACTCATAGGGACCCTGTACAGGGTTTCCAATGTGCAGCTGGTGGGTTTGAACTGCCATTAGCAGCCTAATGCATATCCTACAGCGCCATATGTGTGGTGTGGTCAGATTTTTCCAAACAGATTCAGTAGATGAGACAGAGGGGGAGGGTGGTGTACTTCTCATTTTCTCTTCCTTTTCTGTGAGATAGAATGAATGCAAACACCTCCGAGACACTGTGGGCTCGGTTCCAGACCGCTGCAATAAAGCAAAGATCGCAATAAAAAGTGTCACACGCATTTGTTGGTTTCCTGGTGCATAGAAAAGGGACGCTGACACTAGACTGTTGCATATTGTTGTTGTGAAGTGCCATCAAGTCGGTTTTGACTTACAACGGCCATAGGTAGCAGAGGTGTTGTTGTTAAGTGCCACCAAGTCGGCTCCAACTCATAGCGACCCTGTATAGGGTTTCCGAAGAGCAGCTGGTAAGCTTGACCCGCCAACCTTGTGGTTCAAACCAACGTTGCTGTCCAGTGCAATAACCCACAGCACCATACCAGGACTCCCGGTGTATAACAGGGGTGCGGAACCTTTTTTTCTGCCAAAATTTGTAACATCATACCCGAGCCAAACAAAATTATTAAATTAAAAATTACCCTATTATATTTGCTCAAACATTTAATTAACTAAACCCTAATGTGATGGCTCACCAGCCACTTCTCGGAAACCCTATACAAGGTCCGCCCCGACTCAACGGTACTTAACAAGGATGTGATGGCTGGAACTGAGATTGCCTTGGCAGGACCAGACCAAATGATTCCAAGGGCCTTCCTTATGTGGCCTGCGAGCTGAATGTTCCCCATTCCTACCACATAGGGTTTCTGAGGAGCAGCTGGTGGGTTTGAACTGCTGACTTCATGGTTCGCAGTTCAGTGCTGATCCTGCAGTGCTACACCAGGACTCCCCTGAAATATTGTGAGAATGACAACAATGGGACACAGAGACACAAAATGAGAACACACTGCTGGAAAAACGTCACTGATACTTGCTCAACGCAGCGTTGCCACTAGCCTTCAATTTGTAAAAGCATGCCGTTTCTGCAATAAACTGAAGCGCAATAAAGACAAGGATGCCTACACTCCCTATTTTGTCTTGAGATTTGCATGCATTGCTTTAAAAAAAAAAATGTTATTGTGGTATGGTCAGCCCACACACTGTAACCGAGCTTGGAGCTGCGAACCTCATCAGAGCCCCCGGCATTGGCAGGCGTGGAGTTAGGGGCGGGGGTCTGTGGCACGGCCAGCATGGCAGGCAGAGGCCACGTTCCAGGATTCCCCTCCAGAGGCTGACCCCCTGAGATGGGTTCTGGGTCTCATTTCTGAAGGAAGGGCAAAGCCCTGCTGTCTGCTGTCACACCGCTATTGGGCATCTCTGGGCTAAGGCTGGAAGGAGACACTCAAAGATAGGGGTTGGAAACCCTGCTTTCCATGGAGTGTGAGATAGCTGGATAATGGAGGGATTCTGGGCCATTTCCACTAGACAGAGTCAAGGACCCATGCCCACTGCATCAACTGAGTCCCACCTACTTCATCTCTTCCAGGAAGCCCACTGGGATTCCTCACCCACACACATATCCAATCCACAGGCTCCTGCTCTTAGTGCTCCACAGTACTTTATAGAGGAGTGCTGGGGGGCAGGGTGCAAACCATAACACACTAAGCTGTGACAAGAAGAAAGGCCTGGTGATCAAATTCCCCAAAACCAGACATTGAAACCCTCAGCTCACTGAGTTCTACTCTGACCACGTGGGGTCGTCATGAGTTGGAATCAGTAAATGGTTTGGTTGTTTGTATAATGGCAGATGCTCCTCCCAGCCACCCCAATCTGAACCCCTCAGGACAGGATCTGAGACGCCTCTCTGTACCCAGAAACCAGCACACAAGGACTCAGTCCTTGCTAATCAAAGAGTGAAGGAAACACACAGAACAAGCAGTAGAAAAGCCAAGCTGCTTGCCTTCCCATCCCCACCCTCTCCACCTCAGTGCCCACCTCTCAGGAAGAACCCAGGGACCAGGGAAAGCCCCTCTGCAGTCCTCTCTGCTCTCCTGCTCCTTGGCCACTCCTCAGGACAAGAAACGCTCTCCAGGTGTGCAGGCCCCTTACTATTCCAATCCCAATGGTGTCCTGGTGGATCATGAAGTTCTGAACACCAGGGGCCCCAAAGGTGCAGGCAAAGAACACAGCACAGCAGGTTGGCCTGTGGGATCCTGGGGCATCCCAGCTTGGGCTTTTCAGGGTGCTGGGGTGCCCTGTAGGACCGCCAAACCCATCAGCTGCTCCCGTTGGCATCAAAGAGCTAGAGTCTGGCCTATACACGGGGCCGGAGACCCTGAAAAGGGGACAGGTGAGGGCGAGAGTGGTCACAGCACCCCAGAGCAGGCCAGCAAACTTGGGATCCCAAACTGAAGGGGAAACCAGCCAGGTGCGGATGTGCCAGGAGGCGTCCTTAGCGTGTGTGGGAGGTCCCTTGGTACCCGTGTGTGGTCTCTGAAGTGCAATGGGGGGTCTGTGGCTCCCTGTGGGGAAAAGCAGGCAGACTCTAATGGATTTTACTATTATTGTTGTTACTGTTATTGTCAGTTGTGGTCAAATCAGGTCCCAGTTATGGTGACCCCATGCACAGCAAAACAAAAGCCAATCCTGCACCATCCCCAAGGTGGGTTCTCCCATCGGGTAGTTGTGATCCATGAGGTTTCCATCGGCTAACTTTCTTAATTTAATCATTGCCAGGCCTTTCTTCCTAGTCTATCTTTGGAAGCCCTGCTGAAACCTATTTCACATCACAGCAGTCTCCACAGACAGAGGGATGGTGGCTTCACTTAAGAAGCACTGACTGGAACTTGAACCTGGTTCTACAGCACAAAAAGCCCACCATCCCAAGGAGACAGGCCAAAATTTAAAGAAAAACAAGATGCGTGAGACCGACCCCGGGGGTGGAAGTCACCTCCCTCTGACCATCCATGGCTTCCTACAAACCCATCCTGTACGAGGCCAACATTAAGTGCATGCAACCAACCTAGGGGTCATGGGGATCACAGGGAAGAGTTGGGGATCCTGATGTACAGCCTAGTCTTGAGGAGCAAAAACACCGAGGTGTTAAGTGCTGCCAAATCAGAATTCCAACTCACAGTTGGAAATCCTGTATAGGATTTCCAAGGAGCAGCTGGTGGGTTTGAACCATTGACCTTGTGGTTACACGTCCATTGCTTATCCTACAGCACCACACCAGGACTCCAGGACTCCTTGCTGTAAAGTGCCATCAAGTCAGAATTCCAAGCAGTTAATGGGACAGAGTGTGTTGCAGGCTACCGGGAATATGTGTGTGTTTATACAATGTACCATCCCCGGAGTGACGTGGGCACACACAGCGTCACACACGTACCTCCATACACATGCACACATACAGGCAGACACACCTGCATGTACACAGCTGGGGAAAGAAACAGGTCCCGGGGCAGGGGTCTGTTTACACTTTTATATCATATCAACATATCCCATGTGTATCTATTACCTAATTAAAATCATTCTTCTTTAAACAATGTTACCTTCTGCCAGGCCCATGTAACGTTACACCTGGAGGAAGAGTTTTCTTAACTTCAAGGGGCTGTTTTGTGGACCACCCATGATACCGTGGGGAGCACCGCCAACTCCATGCCAACAACACACCCAGGGCCCAGCTTTGGGACAAACCCCCTGCCGGTCATGGGACCCACCTGCTGCCACACACACACACACCCAGCTCAGCCAGGGAAAAGTCTCCACAGGGCCCACATGGCTCCAAGCACCAGCACCTGCATCTGTAACACCAGTGAAGCAACCAGGCCTTGCTTTCCCACCTTGTGATGCTGACCCCTCCCTGGAGCAATCCTTGTCTGCAGAGCTGGGGGATTCCTAATGCCCAGACCACAAGGAAGACAGCTGCCTGCGGTGCAGACGACTCTGTGGGTAGGGCCACATCTGAGACCTCTGTGGTCATTGTGCGATGTCAACCTCTGAGGATAGGCCAAGGGCGCAGTCGGGTCCACATCAAACCTTGACTCTCATACAGAAGCACCAGGGTGTATTCTTCGTCTGGTTTCCATGCATGCCCTGACACAGACAGACATGCTTTGATGCACCTGAAGCATACCTGCCGCTGACAGTAAAGCAATTAGGTGACTTCCTAGCCACACCTGCAACAGGACTAGCTAGGGCTTTACGGGGTCTTCTGCCTCAGAGTCCAGCCGCAGGCAGAACCCAATTGAGGCCCCTTTCCTGTGGCCAGGTCCAACTGAGGCACAGGGTGTTGCCTCAGTCCTGGCTCTGGTATTCCCTTTCCTCGACCTCAGTTTCCTCCTCCGTAAAATGGGAGCAGGATAGCTCTCTATCTTGTCATGCAGCACCAAAGAGGAGCTTGGTCATCTTACACCTTCCAAACTATCCTAGAATATATTCAAAACCCTCATGCTGCCAGACACCCACCCCACCCCACCCCCACCCCCACACACATCCTGTACAAATCATCATCATTTCTTCTTCTTGCTGAGAGGGCATAAATAAAAAGAGTCACAAGGAAGGTTTGCAAAGTACGCTACTGCATCTCTGGGGTGGGGTGGGGGGTGCACATCTATGTGCTGTGTGCAAAACTACGGACAGATAAACCATAAGCTAAACCATGGTCACCGAAAGGCGAAAGAGGAGCCCTTGATGGAGCGAAAACAGTGGAGGCGCTTAGCTGCTCTGTGAAAACTTGAAGGTGTGAGTTCACCCAGAGTGCTTCAGAAGAAAGTCCTGGTGATCTGCTTCAGAAGAATCAACTACTGAAAACCCTGTGGAGCTCATTTCTGCTCTGACACGCATGGGGTCACCATTTGTCAGAATCAACTCTGCAGCAATGGGTTCATTTGGGATTTATTTAGAATTCACAGATAAAAAGAAGTAATGGTGTATTGGTGTATGTGAGAGGGTGCAGGGAGATTCAGGGGAAAAGCAAGACCCCTTTGAGTATACCTTGTTTTATTCATTCATGGTTTTGAAATCATGTTAATATTTTACATAATGATTAAAACAAGATTTTAGAAGGAACACACACATCAAAAGTAGAAAGCACCACAGAGGTATTGAACCGTTGTTCCATTTCAAACCACATAGGAGTGTGTGACAAGTGTGACGCAGTGACACCCAAGGACAAGACGAACTCAAGAAGCGTATCCTAGACAGTTCTTGGTGATCTTACTGCTGGTGGAGGGAGAAAGATGTGGCATTCTGTGTCCGTAAGGATTTACAGCCTTGGAAACCCCATGAAACAGTGCTACTCGGTCCCCCTATAGGGCCGCTGTGAGTTGGAATTGACACAACAGCAGTGCACTTGGTGTTCTGGGTAGTAGTAATGGCATTATTATTTGGAATGGGATGTGTATGCTTTACGGGATATAAAGCAAATGCATTCTTCTGTTGTCATTTAGAACTGGGATTTTCAGAATGGCAGAAAAGGCGCTGTAAACACTCTGTAGCCCTGAATTTAAACAGAAAGCATCAATATTAGCTTATGATGTATTTTATCTTAAGGAAAAAAATTCTATTTGTGTTCACAGAATAAGCCCGAACATGATGACAAACCAGTAGCCTGAGCACCAAGACTGAAATCTCTTAAATACAACTTTTAAAAGCAAAGAAGTCTCTTCCCAAACTAAGGTGCACCTGACCCAAGGCAAGGTCTTTTCAGTCACATTATATGCATGGGAAAGATGGACAATGAATAAGGAAGACTGAAGAATCCGTATCTGTAAGTTATGGTGTTGTCAAAGAATGTTGAATATACTGTTGCTTGCCAGAACAAACAAATCTGTCTTGGAGGAAGTACTTCCAAAATACTTCTGAGGATGGTTAGTTGTCATCTCACATACTTTGGAAACCATGTCCCTGGAAAAGGACATCATGCTTGGAAAAACAGAGGATCAGAAAAAAAGAGGAAGACCCTGGGTGAGATGGACTGGCCCAGTGACGATCACATGCGTTTAAACGTAACAACCATTGTGAGGATGGTGCAGGCCCGGGCAGTATTTCATTCTAGTGGATGTGGGGTTGTATGAGCCAGAGCTGGTGAAGAAGTACCTAACAGCTACAAATGTAATTTCTTGCTAAGAGGAGTCAGGTTCTTTGGAGAAAAATAGGATTCCAGGTGTGGGGCAGAACACAAGATGCATCCAAAAACAAAGAGGATGTTGAGCTTGTGAGGCACCCATTGAAGGACTCAGGATCCACCTGCCCACCTAAAGAGGCACCAGAGATGGGGTAGCTGGAAGTCAATGAGGAGAAACGGAGAGAAACACATCAAGTACAGTGTCCGTGAATCCACCATAGTTCTGACTATGCACATGGTAGTCCCAGCTCAACCTTTCTCCTTCTAGATATTTCATAGAAGTGGGATCCTACACTACTTCTCTGTTTGTGCCTGGCATCATTCACTCAGCATGATATCTTCGAGGTTCATCGGTGTCATGGTAGGTATCAAGATTTCATTTCTCTTTGTGGCGGAGTAATATCCCATAGTATGGATGGACCACAGTGCGTGAATCCATCATCTCATTGTGGTTCAGTAACTCTTCATGGTGTACATCACACTGTGTGTAGCCATCATCTGCTGAGGGACACTTGGGCAGTGAACATGGGTGCACACACATGTATCTGTTTGAGGATACTTTCTAGCGTTCTGGGTATACAGTATACCAAGATGCGCATTCCTGGGTCTTAAGGAATGGCACTATAGGATACACACTGGACTGCTAACTGCACAGTTATTGGTCCAAACCCATCAGCCACTCTTTGGAAATGCTATATAGGGTCGCTTTGAGTTGGAACCAACTCAATGGCATTTAACAACAACAACAACAAGATAATTCTAGGAACCTTGGTGGAGCAACAGTTAAGCACTTGACTGCTAATCAGAAGGTTGATGATTTGAATCCATCCAGTGGCTCTGGTCAAGGAGCTCTGGTAGCGTAATGGTTACAAATTGGGCTGTGAACTGCAAGGTTAGCAGTTCGAAACTACCAGCTGTTCCACGGGAGAAAGATGAGGCTTTCTGCTCCCATAAAGATTTACAGCCTCGGAAACCCTGTACAGGGTCACTATGAGTTAGAACCGACTCCACAGCACATAACCACCACCACCACCAGCGGCTCTGGTGATCTGCTTCCACAAAGATAACAGCCTAGAAAACCTTATGGGGCGGTTCTATTCTGTCACGAGGGTCTCTATGTATCGGATTGACTCGATGGCACTCAACAAAAACAGCAACAAGGAAATCAACTCTTTGAGGAACCTCCAAACTGTTTTTCTAGAGCAGCTGAACCATTTAACATTACCACCAGCAATGCACAGGGTTCCAATTTCTCCAAGATTTACCACACGTATTTTCTGTTTTTCTGTTCATTACTGCCCCCGTGAGTGTGGCCTCAATACTTGTAGCATCCTTGTTTATAGGTACACGCTGGAGGATTTGAGGGCTGAGACTCATGCCATCTTCAGCTTTCCCCCAATGACTCAAACACCCCTCATTGTATGTGTGGACAGAGACAGGAGGATAGCATGAGTCCACAAACGCAGTAAGGCCATGTCCCCAGACGCTGACTGGTAACACCAGCTGAAGGGGGTAGGACTGTCTTGTGCTCACCCTGCAACTTTTCTTCATGAAATCTTTTTAGAATAAAATTTCTAAAGAGTAAAAAAAACAGAAAGCTGGACATTTCATACAAAGTCTGGATTTTAAGCATCTCTGGAAAGTTCTGGAGAGCTGGTCATGCTGGGCCCACACTCTTGCTTGTGGCCACTGCTCACGGGATGGCCTGGTCCTCTACTGCCTACTCCCTGCTCTTAGGAGCAGCCTGGCCCCAGCAGCCCTGAAGCATCCCAAAATCTGGGCCAGATGTCATGCTAACACCAGCCTTCCTTTGCCATATGAAACGGGAATGAATAAGAGAAAGGCTAGGTCGCAGACTCTGGGCAAGAATTAACCAGGACACCACCGAGCCAAGCATATTGACCTCACAACGAGCCACCCAAGGCCTGGTGGGCAGGCCCAGCCCAGAGCTTCCAGGCACCAGAAACTGCCTTACCAGATCCTATAAGACTTCATCCTGCAGAAGCTTCCAGAAACACCACCCCTTTACGACAGGCTGGGAGAAGTAACAAGAACAGAAGCGGGGAGTGGGGGGCTGAGTTTGCTGTAGCGAGGAGCGGTGGGAGGTGGCCGCTGGACCCACATCCCATCACCTGCAGGCCAGAAGACTGAGCAGGAACATAATTTCCGGGCCTCCATGGACTCATCCGCAAGTTGGGCTGTAGACAAGAGCAAGTGCCCAGGCCCCACAGTGCTGCAGTTTCCTGAGCACTCCCACCTCCCACATACAGGCCCCTCTTCTGGTGGGTTCAGCTCCCAGCTCTGGCAGAAGAAGTGGACTCCTGCCCCACCCAGACTGGTCCCAGGCTCAGGCTGCCTCCTTCTACCTCCACGGTGAGAGCACAGTGACCCCAGGTGGTAGCATCTCTCCAGCTCTGCTCCAGCCCTGGCCCGTCTTGGGAGATCCCACTCTGCCCACAGTGGGGGTCACTGTGATCCCCTGCATGGGGTCAGCAAAGGTTTCCTTTCCCTGGCTCTGGGTGGGCACCATGATTGTCTCCTGACACCTCTCCCTCAAACAAACAAGCAAAACAAAAAGCCATTACCATCAAGTGAATTCCCTAGTGAACAGAGTAGAACTGCTCCCTGTAAATCCCTGTCTGCAAATCTTTCCAGGAGCAGACAGTCCCAACTTTTTCCCTCGGAGCAGCTGGTGGTTTTGAACCACCAACCTTGCAGCTAGCAGTCCAATGCTTAACCGACTGTGCCACCAGGGCTCCCCAGAACTCAGGGCAGTGCTTCACAAACAATAATTCAACAATGCCAACTGGCCAGGGTCGCCAAGCAGTAACAGAATTCTGACTCTTAACTTGAGCGACGGTTTTACAGTGTGCCTCGTGACAACTGTTTTGTATTATTTTATGAAGATGTTTTACACGCTCTCCAAAAAACAGAGGGAAAAATAAAGTGCCGATTCTTCCTTCTGCTGAGAAATCTGAAACATCCTTTAGAAAAATAAAGAATGACCAATTGAATGGGGGGCAGAGGAGTTCCTAACTGGGAGGCATAAACATTACTCTATCTCTGGTAGCGTAGTGGTTACAAATCGGGCTTTGAGCCACAAGATCAGCAGTTCGAAACTACCAGCTGTTCCGCGGGAGAAAGATGAGGCTTTCTGCTCCTGTAAAGATTTACAGCCTTCGAAATCCTGTACAGGGTCTCTATGAGTCGGAACCGACTCCATGGCACATAACAACAACAACAATGACACCAAACCCTACTCACAAAAATCCCTGAGCTCAAGAAAAACAGGAGTTGTTCTTGCTTTATATCCAAGGTTCCCTGGTCTGTGGGGTTCACCCACCTCTCCTGAGAAGGTCTGGAATAGAGGACGCCACAATCAGCAAGCTAACCCCGGCAGTGTGTGCATGCACCCAGGGGTCAGACCACTGTAGTACCACAGGAGGCATTTAATAAACGCCTTGGCAAGAACCTGCCAACATAAGCCCAAAATATCTTCAGAAACCAGTGTGAGTCCCTGGACTTGGCACACTGTTATTTAACCTTAAGCCCCAGATGAGCAGGTGGTTGATGCTCAGCACAGGGACAGCTTTGCCCACACTGGTCTAGGAGGCATGTTGCTGACGTCTTTCTGGTTCACACATCTCACATCATTAAAGCCTGGTTTGCAGATCGCACCAAGCTCCCAGGCTAGAGATAAACACCCTTAGGTGTGAGTGAGGGACTGTGCCCAAGCCAGGCTCAGGACAGCCAGAGCTCACAGCAAAAATCCCGATCCCAAATGGTCCATCAATGTGGAGTCTCTGGTGCTAAAGGATGGTTGATGCTGTTGTTAATTCCATTGAGTCAATTCCAACTCACCTATGAAAACGAAACAGCGCCTGGTCTGTGCTTCCTCACAATCGTTGTTTAAGCCTGTCATTGCAGCCACTGTGCCAATCCATCTCATCAGGGGTCTTCCTCTATCTCACTGACCCTCTACTTTACCAAGCATGATGCCCTTCTCCAGGGACTGGTTCTTCCTAATAACATGTCCAACGCAGGTGAGAGGAAAAAGCATTCTAAGGAGCATTTGGCTGTACTTCTTCCAAGACAGATTTGTTCATTCTTCTGGCGGTCCATGGTCTATTCAGTATTCGTCATTAACACCATCATTCAAGGGCATCAATTCTTTTTAGATTTTCCTCAGTTTGGAAAAAGATGCTAAAAGTCCTAGGATTAGTGACTCAAGGGGGAGCCTTAACTTAGAAATGTAAGCGAGAAACCCAGCAGGAAACCACACACAGACACCGGGAGACCCCTTCCTTCACCCTTGATTCTGTGCCCATGTCCTGGAGCTGCCCTAACAAGCCACAAGCAAGTGGCTTTAAAGAACATAAAGTCGTACAGTTGTGGAGGCTGGACATGTGACTCAGGGCATCAGCTCTGGGGAAGGCAGACCATTGGTTTCTCCTTAATGTCTGTCCTTCTCCTGTGCACCTATCATTGAAGGGATGAGGTTTAGGACCCACCCTGCAGTAAGGTAGTCTCATAAACATAACAAAATAAAACTCCATTTTCAGATAGTGCCAACTTCACACTGGGCTAGGACCTCAATACATCTTTAGTGATGGACAGCATGTGCTGTGGATTGAATTGTGTCCCTAAAAAAACACAGGTCAACTTGGCTGGCCCATAACTCTCAGTATGATGTGATTACCCTGCATTTTGCGAAGCCCTGATAACCATCTGATGTCTTACAAATTCTCACCTCTATGATGTTAATGGGACCATGGTGCTGCTGCTATATAAGCACTGGACTGTGAACCATGAGGTCAGCAGTTCAAGCCCACCAGCAACTTTGTGGGAGAAGATTTACAGCCTCAGAAACCCTCCCTATACAGGGTCCATATGAGTCAGAAGCAACTCAATAGCATCCAACAACAGCAACATGATGTCAATGAGGCAGGATTCGAGATCATTATATTAACGAGGCAGGATACAATCTATAGGATTAGACTGCATTTTAAGTCAGGGTCTTCTGAGATATGAAAGAGCACAAATCAGAGAGGCCTTCTACTACCAAGACAGAAGAGCCGGGAGTGGAGTGTGTCTTTTGGATATGGAGTCCCTGCAGAAGCTCTGTGAAGCTCCCAAATCCAGGGGAAGACTGATGTCGAGATACATGGAGATCTTCAAGGAATGCTGGGTCCACAGATGCTTAAAGGAGACAAGGACCTTTCCCCAGCACCTTCCCCTAGGGCCTGCAGCCTGAACTTGGACTTCTGGCCTCCTAAACCGTGAGAATCCTGATGTAGCCCTGTAGGATAAGCACTGAACTGGCGTTGCTCAAGCCTGCCAGCTACTCTTCAGAAACCCTTTACAGCAGGGGTAAGGAACCTTTTTTTTGCTAAACTTTATAGCATCATTCATGGGCCATACAAAATTACCAACTTAAAAATTAGCCTGCTTAACAAAAAAAATTAGCTTGCCTGTATTTGCCAATTTGTTGTACTTTGGTGTCTTGTGAGTTGCTGTGATTCTGGAAGCTATGCCACAGGTATTTTAAATATCAGCAGGGTCACCCATGGTGGACAGGTTTCAGATTAGCTTCCAGACAAAGACAGACTAGGAAGGAGTGACGAACTACTTCTGAATATTTAGTCACTGAAAACTTTATGAATAGCTGAGAAACACTGTCAGATATAGTGCCAGAAAATGAGCCCCTCATGTTGGAAGGCATTCAAAATGTGACTGGGGAAGAGCTGCCTCTTCAAAGTAGAGTTGACCAGGATAACGCGAATGGAGTAAAGCCTGTGGGAAAAAAGCCGGTGGGACCTTCATTTGCTGATGGGGCAAAACTCAAAATGAAGAGAAATACCTGTAAACATCCATTGAAAGTCAAAACATGGAATGCACAAAGTATGAATCTGGGAAAATTGGAAACTGTCAAAAATGAAATGGAACGCATGAACATTGACATCTTAGGCATTAGTGAGCTGAAATGGACTAGTACTGGCCATTTTGAATCTGATGACCACATGGTTTACTATGCTGGAAATGACTAATTGAAGAGATACGGTGTTGCATTCATTGTCAAAAAGAGCATATCCATCTCAGTCATGAGGTACAAAGTTGTCTGTCACAGGATAATGCCTATGCACCTTCAGGGAAGCCCAGTTACTACCACTATTGTTAAAACGTATGCACCAACAACTAAAGCCAGTGAGGATGAAATAGAAGAGTTCTACCAACTTCTTCAATCTGAAATTGATCAAACATGCAATCAAGATGTATTGATCATTACTGATGATTGGAATGCAAAGGTTGGGAGCAAAGAGGAAAGATCAGTAGTTGGAAAATATGACCTTGGTGACAGAAATGATGCTAGAGAACACATGATAGAATTCTGCAAAATCAATGATTTGTTCATT
>NW_006408552.1:19746036-19748999 GCF_000296735.1 Chrysochloris asiatica | reverse complement strand
AGAGTGCTCCTTGGAGGCCAAGATGGCCAAACTTGGTCTCTCATACTTCGGACGTATTGTCAGGAGGGACCAGTCACAGGAGAGAAGGATATCTTGCTTGGTAAGGTGGAGGGTCAGAGAAAAAGAGGAAGACCCCCAACGAGATGGATCGGCAAAGTGGCAACATCGATGGACTCAAGCGTGGCAACAGTAGTAAGGTTGGCAGGATGGGGCAGTGTTTTGTTCTGCTGTGCATAAGGTCACTATGAGTCGGTACCAACTCTACGGCACCTAACAACAACATATTTGTTCAAGCATTTAATTAACTCCCCTCTAATGTGGTGGCTGCAGTCCTGGTGTGGCGCTGTGGGTTAATGTGCCAGACTGCAAGGTCCAGTTGAACTGCAAGGTCGGCAGTTCAAAGTCATCAGCTGCTCCTTGGTAACCCTATACAGGGTCACTATGAATTGGAACCGACTCGGCAGAACTTAACAACGACAACAACAATGTGATGGCTGGAACTGACTGCAATTGCCTTGGCAGGGCCAGAACAAATGATTTTGTGGGCCTTATATGGCCTACAGAGTCCTGGTGTGGCGCTGTGAGTTAATGCGCCAGACTGCAAAGTCATTTGAACTGCAAGGTCGGCAGTTCAAGCTCACCAGCTGCTCCTCGGAAACCCTGTATAGGGTCGCTATGGGTTGGAACTTGATGGCACTTCATAACAACAATATATGACCTGCAGCCTGGGCGTTCCCCACCCTTGCTATACAGGGTCAGTATGAGATGGAACCGATTTGTCGGCACTTAACAACAACAAACTGTGAGAGAATACATTTCTGTGTGTGAATCCACCCACATGTGGTATCTCTATTACCGCAGCAAACACTAAGCTATAATATCAATGAACAAACACAGTTCTGTACTTGTGCATACGAGGCCTCATTCACTCTCACCTAACGGGGTCACTGTTGGGGTACCATGTGGCAAGTGAAGAAACAGAGGGAGGTTAGAAGAGGTGACCTTCCAAGATTACCTACCTGGGACAAGGCAGAACAGGACAGCAGTAGCCATACTCTGACAAGACCTAACAAGGAATTCCACCGAGAGCCCAACTTCCAAGTCACTTGAACATGGCTTGTCATCTTAACCTCAGGATCTTTTTTAAGAAAACCATCTCAGCATTCCTGGTCTGCTGGTGTTGTGCCACTGAACCCATTCTAACTCAGAGCATCCCTGTATGATGGAGTACAACTGCCCCCAGGGAGTTTCCCAGGTTGTAACCTTTATCAGAAGGAGATGGTCAGGTCTTTTCTCCCATTGAGTCGCTTGGTGGGTTCAAACCTCCAACCTTTGGTTAACAGCCAAGCACTTAATCACTATGCCACCAGTGGTCCTTCCTTCTGTGTCTGTGCTGACTAAACCCCAACACTGGGCAAGTCCAAAGCCATGAACCCTTCCAGCTCTGCATCTCCAAGCACCAAAACCCCAGCAGGGTGGTGGAGCAGCGTACACAAGGGAGAACTCTATGTCTTCCTCTATCTTGGGTTCTCACGAATGACGGCTATAAAATTACTGAGAAGAAGAGAAAGAGCCCTTTCCCTAAGAGAGCTGTTTGCAGCATCATCGCTGTTTCCACGCAATTAAACCTCATTTGCCGTGAAAGCATTACTTGGGAATGGCTTTGCTCTTCTTGGATGGACCTCCCCAACTCTCAATGCTCCCCATAAAAATGCATTACTGGAAAATTGCTGGGGGAGACACTGGCTTCAGAATGCCAGGCCATTACAGCACAGGTAATTAAGACTAAGCGGCATTAAGCAAACTAGATTAAAACCAAGATTTAAATGCTTAAATTGGCCAACATCCCAATCATCACAGGAAGGAGTTCAAATCCAAAAAGCCCATTAGCTGAGCATTCCTGCCCCACCAGCTCAAAGGGAGGGGGGGCTGGGGCTAAGTGAGGTAGGCGGTGACTGGCAGAGGTGACCCCGTGCTCCCCAGAGCTGGGCTACTGGGTCTCTCTATGAGTGAAGGGCTAGGCGGGAAGATGGAGCCTAGAAATGACCTGACCATCTACAGGTACCTTCTCTGATGCCCAACTGGTCTCTCGATCCATGGAGCAAGAGCACGTACTATATATCAAGAAAACGAGTCATTTGTTACATGTATGAGTGTTTTACTACAATAACACAAATAAACGAGCCTGTATGGCAGCTATAGGTTGAATGATGCTTCCCAAAACCCACATTGAAATTCTCACCCTAGTATGTGAATGTGACCTGGTTTGGAAAGCGGGTTTCTGAAGATGTTTTCAGTTAATGCAAGGTCACACTGGAGTAGGGTGAGTGAGCCTTGTTCCCATCTGAGTGTTGATCTTATACAAGGAGGAGACGGAACATAGAGACAGGGGACAGAGGTGTAGCCAAGGAAGGCCGGAGTCCACCAGAGGCTGAGAGAGACGAGAAAAGATCCTCCTCTAGAGCTTCTGGAGAATCTATAGACCTGATCCAAAACCAAACTGCCATCCAGTCAAGTCCAACTCATAGCAACCCTATAGGACCGAGTAGAGTTGCCCCCTATGGTTTCCAAGGCTGTAATCCTTAGGGAAACAGATTGCTTCATCTTTTTCCCTCTGAGTGGTTGGTGGGCTTGAATCACTGACCTTTTGTTTAGTAGTACAGCACTTAACGTAGTGTGCTACAGAGATGCAACAACCCCAATGTCACTCTGAATTTGGACTCCCTACCTTCAGTAAATGTCTGTTCTTCTAAGTCACCCAGTTCGTGATACTTTGTTACACCAGCCTCGGAACATTGACAGAGGGGCCAAAACCACCATCATCATTAACATCATCATCATCACCACCACCATCACCTTACCACCACCACCACCATCACCCTCACCTTCACCATCATCATCACTACAATCACCATCATCATCATCATCACCTTACCACCACCACCACCATCATCACCATCATC
>NW_006408552.1:19737457-19745721 GCF_000296735.1 Chrysochloris asiatica | reverse complement strand
TCATCATCATCATCACCTTACCACCACCACCACCATCACCATCATCACCCTCACCTTCACCATCATCATCACTACAATCACCATCATCATCATCACCACCATCATCACCCCATCATCATCATTGTTGTTAAGTGCCGTCAAGTTGGTTCCAACTCATAGGAATCCTGTATAGGGTTTCCAAGGAGCAGCTGGTGAATTTGAACCACCGACCTTGTGATTCAAACTGACCTTGCAGTCCAGTGCTTTATCTCACAGTGCCACACCTGGATTCCATCATTTTAACCATTATAGACTCCTGGTATGATGCTACAGGATAAGCACTGGACTGCTAACCACAAGGTCAGAAGGTCAAACCTACCAGTAGCTCCTCAGAAATCCTGTAGAGGGTCATTTTGAGTTGGAACCAATTCAACAGCACATAACAACAACATCATCACTTGAAACTCATTTCCTACCACCCCCTTGCCTCAGGCCCTCAAACCCCATCTAAGAAAAGGGTGTCAACCTCCCAAAACACAGTGTCAGGCATTACTTTTCTCTGGGTCTCACCCTCCAAATTCAGTCCATCAGCAAAACCCACTGGTCCACCTGGGGAGGTCACCCAGGCTGTCCAAAGTATGAGAGATGAAGACTCACCATCCATCTTGGCTTCTAAAATGTAAGTGGGTGGAGAGATGAATGAGTAGGTAGATGAACGAATGGAAGGGTGATGTAGGTAGATGGATAGATGGATGGGTGAATGGATGGATAAGTAGATGGAATATCGGGGATGAGTGGATGGATAGAAGAATGGAATGGATGCCTGGGTGGATGGATAGAAGGAGGGATGGATAGATGGAGTGTTGGATGGATGAATGGATGGATAGAGGAATGGGTGGATGGAAGAATGGATGGGTGGATGGGTATATGGATGACTGGATAGAAAGAGAGATGGATAGAGGGATGGATGGATAGATGGACAGAGATGGTAGGTGAATGGAAGAATGGGGATGAATAGATGGATGGAAGGATGGATGGATTATAGAGATGTATGTCTGGAAGTATGATGTAAGTGGGTGGATGGAAGGATAGGTGTGTGGGTAGAGGTGTGCATAACTATAAGTGGGCAAATGGAAGAATGGGGATGAATAGATGGATGGAAGGATGGATGGATTATAGAGATGTATGTCTGGAAGTATGATGTAAGTGGGTGGATGGAAGGATAGGTGTGTGGGTAGAGGTGTGCATAACTATAAGTGGGCAAATGGAAGAATGGGGATGAATGGATGGATAGATGAATAGATGGAAGGATGAATAGAGATGGATGGTGGATGGGTAGATAAATAGAAGAATGGGGATTAATAGATGGATGGATGGATAGATGGATAGGTGGGTGGAAGGATGGTGTGGGTGGATGGTTGAAAAGATAAGTGTGTGGGTGGATGCATGAGATGGGCAGATGGAAGAATGGGGATGGACAAGTAAAGATGGATGGATGGGTGGGTGGATGGATGGGACTGGAAGGGTGAACAAATGACTCAAGCTGAACTCTCCTTCAATGACCAGATTTGGGCTCAATTAAATCAGAAGATTTTGTGTCTACAGTCAAAAAGCAAGAGAGCATTTTCTTTCTTTCAGAAAAATTTTAATATGGAGCGGGGGTGAGGGAACAGGGAGGGGAGAAAGCCTCCCATGGCGCCAAAGGGTTAAAGTCATGCATCTCAGGCGTCTGAAGGTCAGAGTCAGCAGCTGACGGTACTTGGTGTCCCTCCCTTACAGCTGTTCCCGGGAGTCAAAGCAGGTCTTTGTTTCCCGACTCTTAGCAACTGTTGCTTTTTTTGAAGGACGAGGATGAACCAGCTGTTCCCTCACAAGATGTAACGCAGGGCAGGGCAAATCTTTGGTAACCAACTTGTAAAACAAGAAGAAACCCATTGTCTGGGTGGGGAGGGTCTTTTATTTCTTTTTTACAACCTCGACATCCTCATACTCCCATGGATTACAGAGTAACTCCCATGGGGCCCAGAGCAGCAGAATGAGCTCAGCAGAAAGGGGACCCAGAGTTCTATAGCAGCTTTTTGGTAAGAGCAGAAAGGAATGCAAACCCCATCGACGGGGCCCATTTAGGAAACATAAACCCTGTGAGATCTATGTGAATAAGAAATGTGCTGCCACATGCTCTTCTCTGGACTTCCATATCCCACGTGGCATTATTATGAGGACAAGAGACCGGAGTAAAAATTAGCATCTGAAACTGAAATACACAAGGACAAAATTTTCTGATGGCTGGGGATGGCTTTGAAATAGCTCAGGGCAGAGAGCCACATGGGTAGTAATAAAGATAAAACTGTTGAAGCTGGGGCTCATCAGACTACTCCTTTGAAAACGTCCATGAAGAGCATCTTTTGTAAAAAGAACATGAAGCGGCTTCAAAATGTCTGTGAAAAATGAAATTAAAAGATAATGGAATTCTTCCAGAACTTTTTGAATCCCCCTCATAGTATTTTGCAATTGTTGTTGTTGTTGTTAAGTGCCATCAAGTCGATTCCGACCCATAGTGACCCTGCATAGGGTTTCCGAGGTTGTAAATCTTTACAGGAGCAGAACGCTCTTTCCCCCATGAACAGCTGGTAGTTTCAAACTGCCGACCTTCAACATCTAAAAAGAACTCCTTTTTAGCAGCCCAATATTTAACCCACAATGCTGGCAGAGTTCCTCTTTTCCTTAAAGTCATTTTTAACCTAACAAGGGATCACTAAAATGCTTTCCATGACGCCAGGCGAATAAAACATTCTCTGGTAGTAGGAAACACATACACAAACATACACATACACAGTCCTGAGAATCTTTGCAGAATTATTTTTAAATTATTAAAGATAAAATCTTAAATATTTTGAAGTGATTATTTATATAATATTGTTATTAAGTGTCACTGAGTCAGTTCCAAATAATAGTGACCTTGTATAGGATTTCCCAGGGTTTTGGTATTTTTTCAATCTTCAAAGGAGCAGAAAGTCTCCTTTTTTTCCCTCAAAGTGACTGAATGGCTCGAACCAAGGACCTAGTGGTTTACAGTCTGGTGCTTATCACATGGAGCTACTGCGCTCTAATAATCATAACAATGCTGGTCCTCCCAGAAGGTCATCAGCTCTGAAATAAACAAGTAGTCAAGGAGCCAGCATAACAGTGGCACATGCTGTGGTGGACCAGACATCCGCTGGCTCCCCCAGGCACCCACTGTGGCAGAGAGTGCTGAGGGGATGCCCAATGCTGGGGTGCAGGAGCATTGATGGTGCACCAGGACAGCACTGGTGTCACAAATCCACATGGAGGTATAGAGAAGGACCACCAAGATGCAAACCATGCTCATCTGGATGCTAGGCAGTGGGAGACTTTTTAAGCATACAGTGTATCCACATAAACAACACATTCACACATAGAATGACACAAATTGCTATTGCGTGCTTCAGGTTGGCTCCCACTCAGGGTTTCCGAGGCTGTAAATCTTTACGTGCAATGGTTTCACAGCTACAGCGCACAAAAACCGATAGGACATTTGCATTATTTGCATGAAATATGGTGTTTGCAACTTTGAATCTGTATTTTTATTTGGATGGGAAAAGTAGAGAACGAAGAGGTGAGGGAGGAGGAAGGACGAGAAGGACAAACAGGAAACAGAAGAGGGATGGACAAGAGCAGACAGAGGATGAGGAGGAGGGAAAGGATGAAGGAGAAATAAGAACAATAAGCACTCCCAGTCACAGTCCCGCACAGTTAATTTTAGGGCTGCGACCCAGAGGCTACTTATGATGTCAGCCTCTGGGTCGCAGCCCTAAAATTAACTTGTGCGGGACCCTTTACTCCAACATATCCGGCAAGAAAAAAGCAGGCCTCTCAGGCCCTGACAGACAAACCATATGAACAATCTGTAAAACCCCAACATAAAAGGACAGAACTATCTCAAGAATTACGCTGTGCACACGCAGATACCTAATTGACCTTCAGAGACAAAAGTAGTAGACAATCTTTCTCCCATTAACTTCTCAATATGTATCTATGCACCTCTACGGTGGTGACTAGAGGAGGGACCTGAGTGAGCAGACACCCCCGCCCACTACCGGAGGCCTTTATGGTGCACACAGATTGCCTGTGTAGCAAGGTGACTGGACAGTCGGCCACAGTTTTATTTTTGTTTCACAGCAATTTTTTTGTCTCTGCTTTTATATTGCTTGTGTTTTGGGTCCTTTTGATCACACACTTTTCCTGGAGGTGGGAGCTTTTTCTCCCTACGTTACCCAAGAAGAGACAATCATGGCCACATAGTCAAGCTATAAGCATACCTCATAATATTCCACCATTGAGACAAGAACCAATAACAGCTGCTAAGCATTACATGCAAAAAAGGAAGCCTATCACTTGATCATATCCACCAGGAGACACCCAATAAGCTTAAAAACACAGCAACAAACATCCATTTAAGCATTAAAAACCCACATAACTACTGGAAATGCCCAATAAAACCCAACAAAAGATCTCAAAACATACCCCAAAACAGAAAAGAGTAACTGAGACAAATGAGCTGGAGATAGACAAAGGCTCTCCAGAAGAGAAAGAGCAGGTTCTGGATTTGCCTGAGAAGGAATTCAGAAGAAAGATATGGAAACTAATTCAAATGCTCCAAAATGGGGTGGAAGAAAACAAGGAAGAAGTCAGGAAAGTACTACAAGAGCAATCAAATAAGACTGATACAGCATTGGAAACAATTCAAAATCTGCAAAAAGAGGTCCAGATGATTAATAATAAAATAGCACAAAGGAACAATATACTGAAAGGGCACAGGAACAGAATAGAAGAGATGGAAGCCAGAACTAGCAGCCTGGAAGACAAATCTCTCAATACTGCTAAGATAAAAGAGCAAGCAGAAAAAAGGATTAAAAAAAACTGAAGAGAGTCAAAGATTCATGCTGGATAGCATTAAGAATTGTTGGCATTCCAGAATAGGCTGAATCAGAGAAGTCCACAGAGGAGATAGTTGAAGAGCTTCTGGAAGAAAATTTCCCTAACATCTTGAAAGATGAGAAGATAAACATTCAAGAAGCCAAATGTACCCCAGGAAGGAAAACCCCAAAAGAAAATCATCAAGACATATAATAATCAAGCTCTCCAAAATGAAAGACAAGGGGAGAATTCTAAAAGCAGCTAGGGAAAAGAGAAGTGTTATTTACAAAGTCAAGGAAGTCAGATTAAGCTCTGATTTCTCAGCAGAAACCATGCAGGCAAGAAGGCAATGGGGAGATATATACAAAACCTAAAAGAAAAAAACTGCCAACCAAGAATTGTCTATCCAGCAAAACTGTCAATCAAATGCGATGGTGCAATCAAAACATTTCAGGATAAACAGAAGCTAAGAGATTTTGTCAAAGCCAATCCAGCACTTCAAAACATCCCAAAGGGAGTTCTCTGAACTAAAAACCAACAAGAACAGACAGCAACCAGAGATTGACAGGCATGGCAACACCACCTGAAACTCAGACAACAGATAGCAGAGACCAGAACAGAACAAAACTACAATGACTTCAAAGGAGCTGGGAGGTCAACTGAAGATCAAAATAATATCAATGTCAAAGAAGGGAAAAATGTAGGAACAGAGATCCAAGTGGTGAGGAGGCCAGGTAGATTACAGGATACAATAGATTCTCTTAAATGGAGAGAAAAGTTAATAGACTATAAGATAACCCCAATGAAAGGTAATACTTCACAACTAACCATGAAAATGAACTTCCAAGCAGAACAAACAAACATGAAAACCAAGAAGAAACTGACAAGAAACAGCACACACACACAAAAAAACAGAAACTCAGCACAAGAAGGCATGAAGACAAAGGAATGAACATCACTACCACAAAATTAACATAATGGCAGCAATTCATAACAATTGACAATTACATTGAATGTCAATGGATTGAATGCCCCAGTGAAGAGACAGAGAGTGGCAGAATGGATAAGAAAACAAGACCCTTCAATATGCTGCCTGCAAGAAACACACCTTACACACAAAGACCAAAACAGACTAAAAGTTAAAAGATGGAAAAACATATACCGAGCTAACTGCAACAATGAACAAGCAGGAGTGGCAATACTAATCTCTGATAAAGTAAACTTTAAGAAAAAAACCAGCACAAGAGATAAAGAAGGACACTATCTCATGATCAAAGGGTCAATTGAGCAAGACGACATAACCATAATAAATATCTACTCTCCCAATGAAAAAGCACCAAGATATATGAGGCAAACCTTACTAGAATTGAAGAAAGAAATAGATAAATCTACAATTATAGTGAGAGATTTAATACACCACTTTGGAAAAGGGACAGAACAACCATAAAGAAACTCGACAAAGTTACAGGGAACTAAACAGTACAATCAACCAACTTGACCTCACAGACATGTACCAGCATTCAACCCAACGACAGCACAATATACATTCTTCTCCAGTGCACATATAACGTTCTCCAGAACTGACCATGTGTTAGGTCACAAAGCAAGTCTCCATAAATTTACAAACATCAAAATACTACAGAGCATCTTTTCAGACCACAATGCTGTAAAACGAGAAATCAACAATAAGAAGACCAAGGAAATAAAGTCGAATACATGGAAACTGACTAATACCCTGCTGAAAAGCGACTGGGTAAAAGAAGAAATTAAATGTGAATTCATAAAGTTCCTAGAAACAAACGAGAATAAAAACACAACATACCAAAATCTTTGGGACATGGCGAAAGCAGTGCTGAGAGGACAATTTATTGTGATAAATGCACACATCCAAAAAGAAGAAAGAACCAAAATTAACATATTAACACAGCATCTCCAACAATTAGAAACAGATCAACAGCGGGAACCTACAGTCACCAAAAGAAAAGAAATAATAAAGATAAGAGCAGAAATAAATAAGATGGAAAACAGAAAAACTATAGAGAGAATCAACAGGACAAGAAGCTGGTTCTTTGAAAGGATTAATAAAATTGACAAACCATTGGCAAACCTAACAAAAGAAAAAAGGGAGAAGACACAAATAACTTGCATTAGAAATCACATGGACGATGTCACAATGGAACCAAAAGAAATCAAAAGGATAATAACAGAATACTATGAAGAGCTGTACTCCAACAAATTCAAAAACTTAGACGAGATGGATGCATTTTTAGAAAAACACGACCTACCTAAACTTATACAGAGTGAAGTAGAAAACCTGAACAGTGAACAGACCCATAACAAAGGAAGAAGTTGATCAGGTCATAAAAAAACTCGCAACCAAAAGAAGTCCAGGCCCAGATAGCTTCACTGGTGAGTTCTACCCAACACTCAGGGAAGAGCTGTCACCAATTCTACTCAAATTATTCCAGAATATAGAGGAGGATGGAAAACTTCCTAATACTTTTTATGAAGCCAGCATAACTCTCATACCAAAACCAAGGAAGGACATCACTAAGAAAGAAAACTATAAATCAATATCCCTCATGAACATAGATGCAAAAATTCTCAACAAAATCCTAGCCAACAGAATCCAGCAGCACATCAAAAATAATAATAATAATAATACATCATGATCAAGTGGGCTTCATAAAAAGGACTCAAGGATGGTTCAACATTAGAAAAATAATCAATGTAATACACCATATGGTGAAAGAAAGACCGGCAGGAAAAATCCGAAACAATAATGGCAGTCTGATTGATTACTACAAGAAAAAGTAAGCTGTTCACCCGGGAGCCATCAAGGCAAGTGGTCAGGACCCCTCAGAGCAAACTCCCTTCCAAGACTGATACTCAAGGAGAATACATGAGCAGGCAGGTGGTCTGGCTGGTGACCATGTTGATCACCAATAAGGGGAAGGGGGCGGGGGAATCTACCATGAAGTTGTGAGCTAAGTCCGACCACATTCAATAGACCCCTGTGAACCCGGGTGGAGACCTGGATGACCAGCAGTATGGCAAGACCCGGGGACTCCTGGGCCCAGAGGCAGTGACATGGCCACAGAGGACTAGAGCAGAGAATGAAGCATCCAGCTGATATAAAGTGAGGGGAGATGCACAAGAACACTCATACTTGCAGCTAGTACCCACTTGACTTGACTTTGATGACTGGATGATCAGAACTCAATTAGAAGAAGAAAGAAGGGGTGGGGAGAGTAACCTGCTACAATTTGATGAACTTTACCTATACTTATGAATGTAGTAGCTCAAAAAAGGGAACAAATCTTTACAGCGAGGATCACTCCCACCCC
>NW_006408552.1:19715438-19737357 GCF_000296735.1 Chrysochloris asiatica | reverse complement strand
GACTATGATTGTTAGATATTCTATAATCAAGGAGCTCTGGTAGTGTAGTGGTTATGAATCAGGCTGTGAACCTTAAAGTCAGCAGTTCAAAACTACCAGCTGTTCCGTGGGAGAAAGATGAGGCTTTCTGCTCCTGTAAAGATTTACAGCCTCAGAAACCCTGTACAGGGTCTCTGTGAGTCGGAACTTACTCCACAGCACATAACAACAACAACAACAAATAAAGGCAAGAAGTGACTGGCTTACAAGCTTTCAAGAGGGAGCCTAGTTCCAAACAGGGCGGGAGAAGGTAGAATCACCACTGAATGATTTCTAATCTGTTGGGACCGGGCTGGCGAAAGGAAATGGGGATAAGTCTCTTGTGGTACAATAGTGAATAATTGCCATCAGGACTGACTGTGAGGGACAGAAATATAGAGGTAGATGTTTTTTGACAAAAGGAGGGGAGAGATTGATTTTGCAGCCCAGGAGCGGAGGTCTCTGGGACCATCAAGTGAGAAGAGCAGAGAGTGGGACCCTACCCAGAGAAACAGTGATGCCAGGGATGGAGACAGAGACGATAACATGGACAGATGGAGTGGCTGGGGACACTGAACTCAGGGAGGAAGAGGGGCTGTGTGCTGATGGCCAGGGGGTGGGCCTGTGTGGTATATTTTTTGGTTATCTGATGATGCATGGAGGGGATTGTAATCATTACAATGAAACGAAATACAATAGGATGAATGTAAAACTGATATTCTTCCATGTAAACCTCACAATAAAAACTTATAGAAAAAAAAAGTAGAAGAAATAAATAAATAGGCAGAGGTAAATCCAAGAATTCACAGAAGAAATGCAAAAGGGTGAATAATATGTGGGGGAAAGCTCAGTTACACAAAGAAAAGTCCTTGGAATAACCTTGACTAGGTGCTGATGTAAAATGACAGCATATCCTTGTTCAAGAGTTTTGAATTCTTCAAGTCCCCTGAACTTCCCTCTGTCCACAGATTTCAGCATCCACTAGAATATCTTCATCAGAACCCAGGCTGTTCACTCTGTGTGGAACACTCTTCCTTTTCTCTCTGCCTGCAAAACACTACTCATCCTGCAAGACCTGGCTCAAAGCTCGCTTATTCTGTAAACCAGTTGTTGTTAAGTGTAGCTGAGTCTGTGTCGACTTACAGCAACCCTGTATGGAGTTTCCAAGGGGCGGCTATTGGATTTGAACTGCCAGTCTTGCAGTTAGCAGTCCAGTGCTTACAATACCACCCCCAAAGTTGCTGTTATTTGTCACTGAGTTGGTTCCAACCCACAGCTGCCCTGTGTACAATCCTCACTATCGCTGGTCTGCTCAAGTCCATTGTGTGGTCACTTGGATTCTGCGAGCCTTCCAAGCTAGACTCTATTGGACATCACTCTGTTGTGTTCCATGGGGTCTTCACTGGCTGGTTTTCTAAATAAGATCACCCAGCTTTTTTTCCTAGTCTGGAAGCTCCACTGAAGCCTAAGCCTGCCCACCAAAGTGGCATAGCTTTCAGCATCACAGCTACATGCAAACCACCATAGCACAATCCACCAACAGATGAGGGGTGAACCCCAAGATAAGGTTACCATTCCTTCCTGTGGATCCCACAGCATCCACTATCCAGCCATGTGCAACCCCACGGAGAGTCCCTACACATGGTTATGTACTCAACTTGTAATCAAAAGACTGGTGGTTTGAACTCAATGGGAGGCATCTCTGAAGAAAGGTCTAGAGATCTATTTCTGACAAATCAGCCATTGAAAACCCTTCTCTGACACACCATGAGTCAGAGCCAACTTGAGGGCTACAGGTTGGGGTTTTGTACACCCATTTCCTGGGTAGGATGACTGAGGTGTTAACCACTGGGATCTCAGCCAGGGATCAAAAGTAGAGGGAACGGTTGAGTTCCTGGGTCTTGGGCTGCACTCCAGCACCAAGCACTAAAGGAGCATGAAACCCCTTCTAAGTGCAAACCCCTTCCAAGACTAAGACTCAATGGGAATACATGCTTTGATTGGTGACCATGCTCGTCACGGATAAGGGGAAGTGAAGGAAAAACAGCAATGAAGTGGCGAGCTAAGCCCTACAACATTCAATAGACTCCTGTGAACCCGGGTGGAGACCTGGTTGGCCAGTAGTGTGGCAAGACCTGGGAATTCCTGGGCCCAGAGTCAGTGACATAGCCACAGAGAACTAGAGTGGAGAGTGAAGCACCCAGCTGATAAAGAGAGGGCATATGCACAAGAACACCCATACGTGCAGATAATACCCACTTGACCTGGCTTCAATGACTGGATGATCAGAGCTTAACCAGAAGAAGATAGAAGAGGGAAAAAAAAAGAGTAATCTGACACAATTTGATGAACTTGACCTACACCTATGGATGCAGTAGCTCAAAAGAGGGAACAAATCTTTACAGCAAGGATCATCCCCACCCCCTCCACACACAAAGTAGACAGGGATGGGCAACTTGGACACTGGCTACCCAAAATGGGGGTGGGGGGGCTACAAAGGCAAGAAGTGACTGGCTTACAAGCTTTCAAGAGGGACCCTAGATCCAGAGGGCATGGAGGAAGGTAGAATCTCCAGTGAGTAGTATCCAATCTGTCTAGGTGGGGCTGATGAAATGAAATGCAGCTAGGTCTCTTGTGATATAATAGTGAATAATTGTTATCAGGATTGCTTGTGAGGGTTGGAAATGTTTTATAACACAAGGAGGGGAGTGATTAACTTTTCAGTCTAGGAGCGGAGGTTCCTGGGACCATCAAGGGAGAAGAGCGGAGAGCGGGACCCTACCCAGAGAAGCAGTGACGCCAGAGACGGAGGCAGAGATGATGACCTGGAGAGATGGAGTGGCTGGGGACTTTAGACCCAGAGAGGGAGAGGGGCTGTGTGCTGACAACTGGGGTGCAGGCTTGTAGTGTATGCCCTTTGGTTGGCTGATGACACATGGAGGGGATTGTAACCATGGCAATGAGACGATATACGATAGAATGAATATAAAACTAATGTTCTCCCATGTAAACTATCACATAATTCACAATAAAACATTAAAAAAAAAAAGGAGCATGAACCGTGATTCAGCCAGGGCTCACATCCTGGGCAATTGGCTCATCCTCACAGGGAAATGGGTGATGCCACGTGCTCATAGGCAAGGTGACACACCCAGCTCTTCCCCGAGCACCCCGTTCCTCTATAGAAGTCATCAGCCATTGGAAACCCAATGGAACCAGGTTCTACTCCATCAACACTCACAGGGTTTCCATGAGTTCGAGTCAACAAGCTGGTAACCCAATCCATGTGTTTTGTTATCTGACAAGGGCTGTAAATGTGTGAGTTTGGGTCCCTGAAGTTTCATACTTTCAGCATCCATTTAAGAGACAGGGACACTGAAACCCAGAGGATGGGTGGAGCGTGTCAGAAGGGAGATCCCTGGAGGAGGCTGAGTCTGGGCAGGGAACCACAATCTCTGTCCCAAGGACACTGTGTGACCTTGCTAAGTCAACTGGATCTGTCTTCTCATCTGACAAATAGGGATGTTCAGGGTTCTAATGAGGCTGATGGGCTGAAATGTATACCTGGAGTCCCCACATGGATGAGACCAGATCAGAAGAACTCGGGGTCTGTCTCTTATCCTCCATCCTGGGCTCCCCAGAACTTCCAGAACCCTGGCCTCTTTCTACAACCCCTCCCCCACCTCTCACTCCTGGTAAATTCCTCACACCCCAGTTGACCAGCAACCAGGCTATTTTTAGTGACTTGGTGTGACAGCCAACACAGCCCTCCATTCAGCTGGACCCATTACCCCCATGGACTAGGAAGAATGTGGGCCGTTCACCACCAGGGGGCACCCCACACAGTGTCTTCCAGGTCTCTGGTCCCCCTCCCAGACTCAGCCTCCTGAAGAACTGGGCAGCCCTACCCTTTTCTGAGTTTCAGTGTCACCATCTATTAAATGGGTGCTAGAAGTATGAAGTTTCAGGGGCCCAAACTCACATCTTTACAGTTCTTGTCAGAAAGCAGACATGTGGACTGCATTACCAGCTACCATTGAATTGACTCGACTCACAGAGATCCCTTAAGTATCAGGGTGGAACTTCATTACACTGGCCATTCTTCCTAGTCCATCTTAGTCTGGAAGCTCTGCTGAAGCCTGTTCCACATCAGAGCAGCACACAAGCCTCCACTGACAGACAGGCAGTGGTTCATACGAGCTGCACTGGCTGGGAATCGAACATGGGTCTCCCACATAAGGTGAGAATTCTACCTTTGAGCCACAACTGCCCCCATGAGTTTCTCAGGACGATCATACAAAAGTATCATAAAATGAGGGAATTATACAAACAGAAATTGATTCTCTCAAATTCTGGAGACTAGATGCCCAAAATCAAGGTCAGAGAGCCATGCTCCCCTCAAATGCTTTAGGAGGTATTCTTCTCATCTCTTAGTTTCTGGTAATGTTGTTGTTGAGGGCCATCAAGTCAATTCCAACTCACAGTGACCCTGTCTGACAGAGTAGAACTGCCCCAGAGGGTTTCCTAGGTTGTAATCTCTACGGAAGCCGATCGCCAGGTCTTTTCTCCTCTGGTGGAGATACAGGTGGGTTCAAGCCACCAAGCTTTCAGTTAGCCGACAGGTGTTTTACCACCATGCCAGCAAGGCAGATCTGGGCTTTGTAGGTGCATCTCCACACGTCCATCTTCCCCATATTTGTCTAAGTCACGTCTCCTCTTTCACAGGGACACCACTAAGATGGGTTTGTTGTGGTTACGTACCAGGGAGTCGGTTCTGAGGTGCAGCTGGAGGGTTTGAACCACCAACTTTGCAGTGACAATCCAATGCTTATCCTACAGCACCACACCAGGAATTAGGACTCGCCTTACTCCAGTATGAAGGCTACCTAGTGGCACCATGGTTAAAGCACCTGACTGCTAATGGAAAGGTCAGCAGCTCACACCCATCACATGCTCCATGGGAGACAGACGTGGCAGTACCTTCTGTAAAGATGCACAGCCTTAGCATCTCTATGCGGGCAGTTCGACTCTGGGCTATAAGGTCACTGTGAGTAGGAATCTGTTCCACAGCAATGGGTTTACCCAGTAAGACCTCATAACCACCAGACTGACATGTTTTCAAGGACCTCACTGCCAAACAAAGACATGCATAGGTGCTGGGGTCAGAACTTCAGCGAATTTTTCAAGGACACAGTTCAATCTCTGGCATCCAGATTCCAGCCTTCCACTAGACAGGGGATTTCCAAATCCTGGGGTGGGGGGGAGGGCTGGAGTTGTCATTTGCCAGCCCCACGATCCCCTCAGCCCGACGAGCCTGGCTTTATGAAAAGTGGAAATCAAATTCTCTGCATGTCCAAGCCATCAAGCATGGACTCAGTCAGTGGAACCCTTGTGCGTTCCAAAAATGCTAATTTTGTTTTTAAATTTTGCCTGAAAGAGAAGCCGGACATCTAAGTGCCTTCACTTGGGAGGAGAAAGGGCGGGGAGGTGCAGAGAACGGGAGAAGAACTCCCTACAGGGCTGCCCGCCCATCGCCCATGGCAGACTGGGTGTTTTTCCCATCACCTGAGGCCCTGAGCCAATTTGTGGAAAAACAGACTGCGACAGAGAGCAGGAGACAGCTGCGGGGGCCAGCGGCAGCTCTGCGGCTGGAGCTCGGTTTAATTAGAGCTACAGAGAGCAGAGGCCGCTGCCAGCCCAGACCGCTCCAGGGTGAGAGAGGTGCCCTCACCCACCCGTCTGGCGGCTCTGTAATGAAGCCCCAGTGAGACCCGCCCCGCCCCTGCCTGCACCCCACACACATATGGTGCCTCCTAATTACTGCAGTACTCAGCTCCCGGGGTACCTCACTCTCCGTCTCCAGGCACTCACTGCTCATGGCCAGCTGGGAGAGGACCAGAGAGAGCCCCAGGGCTTCCACCTCCCCCAGGGCCTGAGCCAGGCCCCCAGGGCCAGGCCCTAATTGTTTCAACACTTCGCAGGGCTCCAAGCCTCCTGAGGAGGAAAGTCTGGGAGGACTCAGGATGCTGCCCTGTGGTGACACCAAAGGAGGAGCAAGGACCCACCCACTACCACCCCCTCTACTCACCTGCAGCAAGAGAGGTGTGGGGCTCTGGCCTAGGGGCTGTAGACACCCCACTCCAGTCCAAGTTCAGACACTTGTTGCAGGGAAAGGGGCAAATGCCCTCCCCTCTCTGTATACTGAGATGGGGGACAAGATGGGCATAGGTAGGCCAGGGAATGATATTTGGGGGGTGGTCTCAGGCCATACCAGCCCCTCCTCAGACGGTGCTGATGTGAAGGGAGCAGTCGTGAGGGTGGCAGAATCTGGCTGTCAGGGTGATTGGATCAGCATTCCAGAGGCAGAACAGTGTCAGGGGAATAGCTCCCAGCAGGAATGTTGTTCATAGAAGCAAAAGCCCTCCAGGAAAATGGTGAGGATGGCTATAGTGGTGATGATAGTGGTGATGATGATGATACAGATGATGATGATGTTGATGGCAAAGATGTTAGTGGTGGTGATGATTGTGATGGTGGTGGTAGTGATGGTGGTGTCGATGGTGGTGATGATGGTGGATGATGATGATAGCAGTGATGGTGATGATGGTGGGTGGTGGTAATGGTAATGATGGTGATCATGGTGATCATGGTGATCATGATGGTGTGATCCTGATGATCATGATGATGTTAGACTTAGCAATGATGGTAGTGGTGATGACAGTGATGATGATGGTCGTAATAATCATGATGAAGATGGTGATGATGGGGGTGATGATGATGGTGGTTCTGATCCTGATGATGGTGGTAATGGTGGTGATGGTGGTGATAGTGGTAAAGATAATGAGGATGGTGGTAATGATGGTGATGATGGTAATACTGGCAATGGTAATGAGGATAGTAGTAATGATAGTAGTGATGGTGATACTGGTAATGGTAATGAGGATAGTAGTGATGGTGATACTGGTAATGGTAATGAGGATAGTAGTAATGATAGTAGTGATGGTGATACTGGTAATGGTAATGAGGATAGTTGTGATGGTGATACTGGTAATGGTAATGAGGATAGTAGTAATGATGGTAGTGATGGTGGTGGTCATGATGGTGGTGATCATGGTGATGATGGTGGTCATGGTGGTCATGATGGTGGTCCCAATGATCATGATGATGTTAGATTTAGCAATGATGGTAGTGGTGATGTGATGGTGAAGGTGAAGATGAAGGTGATGACAGTAGTTCTGATGGTAATTATGATGATGAAGAAAATAATCTTGATGATGATGGTGATAGTGATGAAGCTGATGATGATGGTGGTGGTTCTGATGGTAATGTTGATGACAGTGATGATGTTGGTAATGATTATGGTGGTGGTGATGTTGATGATCATGATATTGGTAATGATGGTGATGAAGGTGCTGATGATAGTTGTTCTGATGGTCATGATGGTGGTAATAGTGATGTTGATAATGGTGGTGTTGATGATGGTAATGATGCTGGCCATAATGGAGGGTTGAGGTGATAATGGTGGTGATGGTAATGTTGGTAATAATGGAGGGTAGAGGTTAACATAATGATGATGATGTTGGTAATAATCGAGGGTGGAAGTGATAATGGTGGTGATGGTGGTGATGGTGGTGATGATGGTGGTTGTAATGATGTTGGTAATAATGGAGGGTAGAGGTGATAACAGTGGTGATAAAAACATTATTTTTTTTACATTCTTATAGCAGCCCACAATGTGGGTTTATAACCCTCTTTTGATCCTGAAGGAAACCTAGACCCACAGAATGTCATTACACAACTTACAACTTCTAAATCCTGTGTGGATGTGTACCAACAACACCAGGACCACCCCTCTAACCATCAGATGCCTGAGTTGTGGTCCCAGGAGAAGAACACAGGTGTGGGGGGGTGGTGGATGCAAAATACCTGGACTAGAACCTGGTTGCTTACATATTACCTGGCCTTGGGTGAGAGACAACCCCATTTACAGGAGTGAAACTGAGGCTCTGAGAAGTTAGTGCCACAAACCCTACATGGTGCTAGACAAGTGCCAGGAGATGCCAAAAAGAATCACTACCAACCAAGAGCAAAAGCCATGCAGCTTTGGGGAGTCAGCAGCCCCTTCCCAGAATGATGCTGCATTATCACCTTTGAACTAAAAGGGCTGACGCATTACCTGCACCTTTCTTCCAAGCTCACATATCTCTGGCACATTCTACAATGGCCCTGAAAGAAAGGAATCATCACAAAACACAAGAGCAAAGTCATCCAGCCCATGACAGCTAGCTCATGTGTCATAAACCTGCATCTAGGAGAGGTCATTGAGCACAATGGTGCACTCATTCCACAAACGGACCTGTTTGCAAAGAAATAATTCGATCTTACTCTGCCCACGCGAGGAACAGAGGGAGCAGCCGGCAGCTTCAGAGTCAGGGGCTGCCAGACGCCCAGCAAACTTGGAAGGAATCTCCCAGCCCTCGCCAAACCACAGCCGAGCCGAGACAAAGCTGCTAAGCCCAGCTTCTAGTAAACGGGAAAAAGCAAACTATTTGGATGCTGCACAGGGGAGACATCAGTGGAAGGTTAAGGGCCAGGGCTTCCCTGCCCACTCCCTCTGGCAATGTTTCCCTCACCATCGTCTTCTTCTCTCGGATCCTGGCCAGAGGGAAGAGCCCATGGGGTTTCAAAATGGAAAGTGAGCTTTTCCTACGTGCAAAACAAAAGACCCAAAACACAGACACACACGCCCCATGTGAAAGGTTTCTTTTCAAGCCAGTCTAGCAAAGAGGAATTTTTAATCCAACCATCTGTTTCCTCTGATTTCTGTCCACCTTGGGCAGCCATGTGGGTCTGGAAACTTGGGGCCAAGGGAATGGGGTCCCAGCACACAGCCAGGAGGCCCCAGAAATTTTACCTTGATCAAAGCCTTCTCCACCTGTACTGGGTACTGAATGAGACCAACTGTGAGTGCCTGGCCCAATCCATCCAGGGAACTGGGTTAGGGCTGGGGAGAGTCTGGGGGGTCTGGCTTACACAGAACTACCACAGAAGGTAAACCTGGAAGCAGAGATGCATTACCTAATATGCAAGGCAAGCACTGGTTCATCTGTAGGTTTCACTTACTTACTAATCTGTAGTGAATAATATGAAATACAAGTGAAATTGTTCACTACAGATGAGTGACATCACTCTGCTTATTGGGAAAACAGATACAGCCTGGAAGAATTTGACAACCAAAAGGAAAATCTCGGCATAGAGGACTAGAGTAGAGAGTGAAACGTCCAGCTGATAAGAAGAGAGGACATATGCACAAGAACACCCACTTGACCTGGCTTCAATGGCTGGATGATCAGGGCTCAACTAGAAGAAGAAAAAAGAGGAAAAAAAGACTGATCTGATACAATTTGATGAACTTGACCTACACCTATGGATGCAGTAGCCCAAAAGAGGGAACAAATCTTTACAACTGGCTTACAAGCTTTCAAGAGGGAGCCTAGATCCAGAGGGCACGAAGGAAGGTAGAATCCTCACTGAGTAGTATCTAATCTGTCTGGGCGGGGCTGATGAAAGGAGATGGGGATAGGTCTCTTGTGGTACAATAGTGAATAATTGTTATCAGGACTGACTGTGAGGGTTGGAAATGTAAAGGTAGACATTTTGAAGCAAAAGGAGGGGAGTGACTGACTTTGCAGTCTAGGAGCGGAGGTCCCTGGGACCATCGAGGGAGAAGAGTGGAGTGCGGGACCCTACCCAGAGAAGCAGTGACGCCAGTGATGGAGGCAGAGACAATAAAGTGGAGAGATGGAGTGGCTGGGGACTTTAGACCCAGAGAGGGACAGGGGCTATGTGCTGATGACCAGAGGGGTCATGCTTGCAGGGTATACCCTTTGGTTGATGATGCATGGAGGGGATTATAACCATAGCAATCAAACGATACACGATAATGAATGTAAAGCTAATGTTCTCCCATGAAAATTATCACATAATTCACAATAAAAAATTAAAAAAAAAAAAAGGAAAGGCTCAGTGGACAAAGACATGGAGAAATCGATCCTTCGTCCACTGCTGATGGGATTGAAAATGGAAGTCATTGCTGGGGAAGAGTTTGGTGGTAGCTCCAGAAGTTAAACATAGAACTACCATTGTCATTGTTGTTGTTAAATACTGTCAAGTCAGTTCCGATTCATAACAGCCCTGTATAGCGTTTCTGAGGCTGTAAATCTTGCGGGAGCAGCAAGCCTCATCTTTCTCCAATGAAGCAGTTTGGTGGGCTCGAACTACCGACCTTATGGTTCACAGTCCAGTGCTTATCCTTTCGAGCCATTGTGCTCCCTAGAATTACCTTGTGAACCAGCAATTCTACTCCTAGGCATATACCCAAGGATCTCTGGTAGCATAGTAGTTACGAGTCGGGCTGCTAACCTCATGGTCAGTGGTTTGAAACTACCAGCTGTTCCGTGGGAGAAAGATGAGGCTTTCTGCTCCCATAGATTTACAGCCTCGGAAACCCTGTACAGGGTCACTGTGAGTCGGAACCAACTCCACAGCACATAACCACCACCAGGCATACACCCAAAGGAATCTAAAGTGGGAACTCCAACAGACACAGGCATGCAGAATTCTGCTCTGGTGGTCCAGTCCTGCTAGGGTTTAATGTAGACCAACCAACCACCTGCTGGTGCAAATAAAGAAACTGAGGCCCTAAGGACAGAACTGCATCCCAAATACAGGCGCGCCTCTCTTTATGTGTGTCAAGAATGGAATTGTGTCCCCTAAACAGGAGTCAACTTGGTTGGGCCACAATTCTCAGTCATTTGGCAGTTATGAAATGATGTCATTTGCAGTTATACGGTGATGTAATCCTCCTCCATAATGCGAGCTGACGTGATCAGCTAATCAGTTGTATGGGGGTCCTGGTGGGATCTAACATCTTTCCTTATATCACAGTTCTGATCCGCTGTAAGAAGAGTTTCCCTGGAGTCTGGCCTGCAACACCTGTCATCTTACAAAAGATAAAAGGAGAGAGAAATGAGCAGAGGGAGGAGGACCTACTACCAGCCAGAAAGAAGAGCCAGAAGTGGAGTGCATCCTATGGAGCCGGGTCCCTGCACTGGGAATCTCCTAAACCCAGGAGACAGAGAGAGAGAGCTTCCTCCTAGGACCAGCACTCTGAATTCAGACTTAGAGCCTGTTAAACTGTAATGTAAATTTATATTTGTTAAACCCACACACTTGTGGAATTTCGGTTATAGCAGCACCAGATAACGAAGACGTCGTATTTCTTTACAAATTGAAGGTTTGGCAACTCTGCCTTGAACAAGCCTATTGGCACCATTTTTCCATCAGCATTTGCTCACTTCGTGTCTCTATGTCCTGTTTTGGTCATTCTCGCAGTATTTCCAATGTTTTCATCATGCTATTTGCACAAAATCTCTTTCTTTAAAGTGTTCAAGAGCAAAGATGTCTGTTTGGGGACCTGACCCAAGCCATGGTGATTTCAATCATACACATGTGAAAGTTGGACAATGAATAAGGAAGACCAAAGAAGAATTTAATACAAGTTATGGTGTTGGAGGAGAATATTAAAAGTACCATGGACTGACAGAGGAGCAAACAAATCTGCGTTGGAATAAGAACAGCCAGAAAGCTCCTTAGAAGCCAGGATAGTGAGATTTAATCTCAAATCACAATACTTCCCCTACCCTGTCCCACAGAAACTCATGCCCCCCAATCAAGAGCTCAGCCTTGCTGATGTCCCATTCTCATGGGAAACAGTGACTGGCTGAGAAGCCCACCATGAGTTGCCCAGCCAACCAGGTGTCCAGGGGACCTTGCGTGCCTGGAGGCAGCTGTTTTCTAAACCACATAGCTGGTTTCAGCAGAGCTTGACTCAGGCAGACTAGGAAGAAAGGCCTGGTGATCTACTTGGAAAAATCAGCCAATGAGAACCCTACAGATCACATGGTACAATCCACAACCCACCAGGTAGATGGTGCAGAACAGGGCCACATTTTGCTCCATGGTACATGAGGTCATCATGAGTTGGGGGACAACTCAATAACAACTCAGGACAACAACAATGAATAAAAGAGAGTTGACAAGGGACCAGCTACACCCACACTTGGTTGTCCTTCCTTCCTCCTGGAGGCTGTGAAACCAGGTTTAACAGTGGATGGTCAACATGGAAGAACCCAGAAAACATGACGCAGTATGAAGGAGGAGGAGGTTGTGTGCTATGGAATCAGTTATGACTCATAGCAACCCTGTATGGGGTTTCCGAGGCTGTCAATCTTGACAAGAGCAGATAGCCTCATCTTTCTCCCACAGAATGGCTGATAGTTTCAAACTGCTAATCTTGGGGTTAGCAACCCAGCTCGTAACCACTATCCTACCAGATAGATATCACTTTCTCCCATTTAGCTGAAAAGCCCTGAGGCAGAAAGCAGATTAGGGTCAACAGAAGCTGGACGAGGGGAGAAGGCGGAGTGACCACTAATGGGTACAGTCAGGGTCTCCCTTTAGGGTGATGAAAATGTTCAGGAATAGGCTGCACAAGATTGTGAGTGGCCTCAATATCACAGACCTGTACACTTCCAAATGGTTCAAACAGCCAGTGTTATGGGATGTGCATTTTACCAAAAGAAAAAGGGACCATCAGTGCATGTGGCTACCTGCCATGGAACAGGTGACCCCGTGTGTGGGAGGCAGAGTCTGTCTGCAGGAAGGAAGCCTGGGAGGCCCCGGGGGCGGCACAGCCCAGGACGGGGCAGCTCTCCACACATCTCACCCTTCACACGGATCCCTTAGTGCCTTTTGAACTTTAAACCACAAGAATGGACCTTTTCAAAGACCAAATGTGATTTAAATCTAAATTATATTTTGAATAAATAAAGTTTAAATTAAAACAAGCACAACATTTAAGTCCCCTGGTTCCACCTGGTGGTGGATAATTGTCTCTCATTATGAGCCCTGATGGCACAGTGGCTAAGGCACTTGGCTAACTGAAAAGTCAATGGTTCGAACCCACCAGCCGCTATGAGGGAGAAAGATGAGGCAGTCTGCTTCTGTAATGATGAAAGCCTTGGAAACCCTATGGGGCAGTTCTACTCAGTCCGATAGGGTCATTATGAGTTGGACTTGACTCTACGCAACTAGGTTTTTATTGGACTGATAACTGCCAAGGTCAGTAGTTCAATCAAATCCAGCGCCGCTCTCAGAAACTCAATGGCACACAATAACAAGAACAATAAAGAAACCCCTAGGAGTCCTGGTGTGGCACTGCAGAATAAGCACTAGACTGCTAACCACAAGGTCAGTGGTTCAAACCTACCAGCCGCTACTTGGAAACCTTATTCAGGGTCGCTATGAGTCAGAACCTACTTGACGGCCCTTAATAAAAACAACAAGGCACCCTGGTGATGGGTTAGTTGTTGGGCTACTAACCTCAATGTCAGCAGTTCAAACCCACCAGCTGCTCCACAAGAGACAGGTGAGGCTGTTCCCAGAAAGATCTATAGTTTGGGAAAACTTACACAGGGATGCTATGAGTCAGAAGCAACTCAATAAAGAAACCCTAGTGGCTCTGTGATTAAGTGCTTGACTGCTAACCGAAAGGTTGGCGGTTCAATCCCACCAGCTGTTCCATGGGAGAAAGACCAGGTATTCTACTCCTATAAAGATGACAGGTTCAGAAACCCTCTGGGACAGGTTGACTGTGAGTCAGAACAAACTCAATGTCACCCAACAATAACAAATGACATAGCTGCCAAGTAGGTGCCTTGAGTATGAGCAACCCCACCCGTCTGGATGGCTCCGATCGTCAGCCATCCAGAGGAAGAAAAGCCTGGTGATCTGCTCTGTAAATATCTGTTGTTGCTGCTAAGTGCTATGGAGTTAGTTCTGACTCATAATGACCATGTGTAGGGTTTCCAAGGGTTTAAATCTTCACAGAGCAGATGGCGAGTTTGAACCGTGGACCTTGTGGCTCGCAGTCCAGTGCTTATCTTGTAGAACCACAGTGCTCCCATCCTATAGGGCAGTTCTACCCTGCAATACACGGGGTCAGCATGAGTCAGAATGACTCCACAGTCTGGGTTTGTTTTGGGTTTTCGTAGGGGGTGCTATCATAACAAATCCCCACAAACTGAGGGGAATTCTGAGAACAGAAGTTCATCGTCTCACAACGCAGAGGACTGGGAGTTGAGACCAGAGTGTCAGTGTGTTGGCTGCCTCTGAGGCTCTTGAGTCAGAATGCACATGCCATCACCCAACAATAACAAATGTTCCTGCCTCTCTCCCGGCCCTGGTGTCTCCCGGCAAGCCTTGGTGTTCCTTGGCTTGTAGATGCATCACTCCCTTCTCTTCCTCTACCTCCACATGACCATCTCCACTCTGCCCCTCCCTGTGTCTCTCCTCCTCTTTTGGAAGGACACCACTCAGGTTCACACTGATCATGACGGTGTCATCAGGTAACATGTGACCTCAGGTTAACTGATGATATCTCCAAAAACCCTATTTCCAAACAAAGCCCCATTCACAGGTCCTAGGGTTAGGACTGCCATGTAAATTAGGGGGGAGGGGAGAATCATAATTCCCCCCACAACAGTTGATTCCAGGATGCACAGGGGCCATGAGGAGTCTACAGGCGAATTGACAGCCTATGTTGAGCAAGTCTGTGGGAGCCATGTTTCCAACAGTGTGCGCTCATTTTCTGTCTCTGTGTCCCATAGTGGTCATTCTCACAAGATTTCAAACTTTGTCATAGTGTTCTTCTTACACACTTAAGGAACTTTGGTGGCACAGCAAATTAAGCAGCAGGCTGCTAAACCCACCAGTTCAAACCCACCAGTGGCTCCTCTGGAGAAGGATGTGGCAGTCTGCTTCTGTAAAGATTCCAGCCTTGGAAACTGCCTTAGAGGAGCACTATGAGTCGGAACTGACTTGATGCAAAGGGTTGTGGCTTTGTGTGTGTGCATGTGTGTGTAAGTGTACACATCTACCAGAAAGAAATCAATAACTACCGAAAGATAAATACACAAGGATAGCCATGGTTATCAAAATGTGGTCTATGATGTGAAAATGCAAGCATCTCAAAAACTTAAACAGAGAACTACACTTTTGTTACTGTTGTTAAATGCTGTCAAGTCAGTTCCTACTCATAGCTTCCTCATCGACTCTGGTTTCTTCATCAGGTTTCCGAGGAGCAGCTGGTGAGTTTGAACAACTGACCTTGAGGCTCTAACAACCTTGTGGCTCAGTGCATATTCTACAGTCCCACACCTGGACCCACAGGACCCAGAAGTTCCACTCCTGGTGTAGACCCAAGAGAACTGAAAGCAGAACCTCAAACAGATGTGTGCACCCATGTTCACAACAGCCCAAAGTGGGGCACAACCCAGGGTTCATCAGAAAACAATGGCTATGCACAATGTGAAATTTACATAAAATGGAATCTTTGCTGTTGTTGTTAAGTGACATTGAGTAGGTTCCTAGTCAGAGCGCCCCTCTATAGGGTTTCCAAGTGGTTGGTGTGTTTGAAGTGCTGACCTTGCAGTTAGCAGTCTTGTGTTTATCCTACGGCACCACCTGGACCATAAATAGAAATAAAGTTCTGATACCTGCTACGTCACGGATGAACCTTGAAGACATTGTACTGAGTAAAGAAGTCAGACACAAAAGAACAGATACTGTCTGGTCACACTGATGAGAACTAACTAGAAACAGGAAGGTGACTAGGGGAGCTGAGAGGGCCGTGGGAATGGGGAGCTATTGCTTTACTAGGTACAGAGTTTCTGCTTGGATGATCAAATTTTGGAAACAGAGACATCAGTGTAATGAATGCCACTGGATTGTACACCTGAAGAAGGTTAGGATGGCAAGTTTTACATGGTATATTTTTTACCACAATGAAATAAAAGGGGGGGAAATGCAAATGACCACAGTAAGAAAGGTGTTAAATTATAGCAACTCTACCCAAACAGATAGCAAGACACATGGAACACCTTGTTGACACAGTGGGTGTTCACGATGCCCCCAGATAGGACAGAGTGGCATGCAGGGTGGGATTCCTTCTGTGAGCATGGCCAAAGTGTCAGGTTGTGGGCACAGAACACATCCTTCAGGGTGGTCCGCAAAACATTCCCAGTGACAATCTCTCGGAATCAGATGACAGGAACATTTTTGCTTTTTTTCCTGTTAAAATGTTCCAGTTTTCTACAGACTGATAAGACGGTGTTCAGAACCATTCATAGTTTGGAGGTTCCCCGGGGAGTACCAGGAACAGCCCACATCCCAACTTTGCCAAGCTGCTCTTCCTCCTAGAAAAGCTTCAACTCCTCATAGCCACACATGAAACCTTCCAAGGCCCTGAGCTCCCAGGAACTGCTGTTGTTAAGTGCAACCCTGTATAGGGTTTCCAAGGAGCAGCTGGTGAGCTTGAACCGCCAACCTTGCAGTTCAAAGTGAACTTGCAGTCCAGCCCATTAACCCACAGTACCACACCAGCACTCTAGATAGAAGTGGTCAGATGAGCATATCACCCACTGCCCCTCATGCCCCATCAGGCAGTAAGCCCAACCAAGGCAAGGCGCCAAGTGTAGAAGATGCCGTAAAAAGTCAGCCACAGTGACACAAGCAGAGGTCCCACACGCACCATTCTAGGATGATGTATGGTATGGGAGTCTCAGATGCAGGCCGGGAACTCCAAGAAGGCCATGGATCCTGGCCATGGGGTGCAGTGGGGAGCAACAATGTCGGCACGGCTCACCTGTGCTTACTTACTGGTCTATGTGAACAATTTCATACAGGTTTCATCACAAGCCCATGGGGAATTGTTCATACAAAGCAGAAATAGATTCGATGGCAGGGGATGGTGAGTGGTAATAGACTAGCTAGCAAGTAAGCACAAGTAAGCCCGTGTTTACTTTGCTGACTGGGTACTCCCTCCCTGTGAGGGATTGTGACTTTGAAAAGAGGTTGATGTGGGGTTGGGAGACAGACAGATACCAGCCATGCCTAGAACTGGAATTCTTGGTGCCTTGAAATAAGCTTATTCACTACAGATCAACGAGCGCCTGCCTGGCTTACTGGGTGATCTGACACTGTGTGGGGGCTGTCGGGGGGTGCAGGGCTGGACGAGGGGTCCAACCTCCACATCACTTACCTTCTCTCATTGTCATCCAGATGAGCGAAGAGCACGTTCTTGGAAATGGCCTTGGCCAGTGCTGTCATTGTCTTGTAGTCCTTGGGGATTACCTGGTGGGGAGACAATGGCAGACATCAGGCTCCTTGCCCCCCACTGGCCCCCAAGGTCAGGCAGAAAGCTCCAGGCCTGATCCTGAGACAGGGCAGCTGGAAGTCACATCATCCAGCCTCCAGTTCGCTCCTGCCATGCACACCCTTGCTGTTGTCAGGTGAGAAAACACACCTAGACCGACTTTCTCTTTAGGGTGGAGGAGGAAACAGTCCAGGGAAGAGAATGGGACAGGGCTGGGGTAGGGATTTGGACCCCTGTCTGCCAATCAAGGAGCACTGGTGGCACTGGGGGTTAGGCGCCAGGCTCCTAACTATAGGGTTGGTAGTTCAAACCCACCCAAGCAGCTCCACAAGCAAACGATGTGGCAGTCTGCTTCTGTAAAGATTTACTTACAGCTTTTGAAACCCTACAAGATATTTGTATTCTGTCCCATGGAGTCACTGTGAGTTGGAATTGACTCAATGGCAATGGGTCTGGTTTGGATTTGGGGCATCCATCGAATCGGAATCCCTGAGAGGTGTAAACAGTTACTGTGCTCTAGTGGTCACTGAGAGACAGGAGATTTGAATCCATCCAGCGCTCCTGTACAGATGACCACTTCGGAAATCCTCTGGGGCAGTTCTGCCCGGTCACATGGGATTGCTATGAGTCGTAATTAACTCAACAGCACACAACATTCAGTGAAAAGTTGTCATCAGCAAGCAAAAGAAATAAAGGTATCCACTACATTGGAAAAGAAGAAGTAAAATTATCTCCATTCACTGATGATAACGATTCTAGAATATAGAAAATCCCAGAGTAAACCAGAAAGCTTCCAGAACTAGCAGAGGACTCTAGCAAAGTTGAAGGGTACAAAGTCAACAAACAAAAATCAGCTGGGTTTCTAAACACCAGCACTAAGAAATCCAAAAGGGAAATTAGGAAGACAACTCCATTTATAATGTTGTTATTGTTGTGAAGTGCCGTTGAGTCGATTCCAACCCATAGCGACCTTGTATAGGGTTTCCAAGGAGCAGCTGGTGAGCTTGAACCACCGACCTTGCAATTCAAACGACTTTGTAATCTGACACATTAGCCCACAGTGCCACACCAGGACTAGCATCGACAAAAACAAAACATGTAGGAATGAATCCAGTCAAGAACATAAAGGATTTACACAGCAAAAATATAAAACACTGCTGAAAGAGATTAAAGAAGACTTAAATGGAGAGAAATTAAAAAGACTTAAATGGAAAGATGTTACAGGTTCCTGGACTGGAAGACTTAATTAATTGTTAAGATGTCTCTAGATCCAAACTCAATCCCAATCAAAATTCCACCATCCTGGAATCCTGACCCCCATCCAGAATCTTCTGAGGTGGGAAATTTCCACTTGAAAAGACAAGCAAAACAGCCTAGAGCAGCTAGAGGAACAGAAGATACTTCTTGAAAGACAGACCAGCAGGAAAAATCAGAAACAAAAAATGGCAGTCTGATTGACCACTAAAAGAACAAGCAAGTAGTTTGCTGGGGAGCCATCAAGGCAAGCAATCAAGTTCCCTCAGGGCAAACCCTCTTCCAAGACTGAAATTCAAGGGAATACATAAGCAGGCATGTAATCTTGCTGGTGACCACGTTGGTCTACCAATAAGGGAAAGTGGGGGGAAATAGCAATGAAGCTGTGGGCTGAGTCCCACCATGTTCAATAGACTCCCATCAACCTGGAGTGAGACCTGGTTGGCCAGCAGTATGGCGAGACCTGGGGACTCCTAAGTCCATGGACAGGGACATGGCCACAGAGGACTAGAGCAGAGAATGAAGTGTCCAGCTGATATGAAATCAGGGGAGATGAACAAGAATGCCCATACTTGCAAATAGTACCCATTTGACTTAGCTTCAATGGCTGGATGATCAGAACTCAACTAGAGGAAGAAAGAAGAGGAAAGAAAGTGTAATCCACTACAATTTGATGAACTTGACCTATACTTATGGATGTAGTAGCTTAAAAGAGGGAATGACTCTTCATAGCAAGGATCATTCCCATCCCCTCTGTACACAGAGTTGACAGAGATGGGTAACTTAGACATTGGCTACCTAAAATGAGGGGGGTTATAAGGGCACGAAGTGACTGGCTTACGAGTTTTCGAGAGGGAGCTTAGTTTCAGAGGGTGCGGGGGAAGATAGAATCTCCACTGAGTGGTTTTCAACCTGTCTAGATGGGGCTGGTGAAAGGAGATGGAGATAAGACTCTTGTGGTTCAATAGTGAATAACTGTTATCAGGACTGATTGCAATTGTTGCAACTGTAAAGGTAGACATTTTGTAACAAAAGGAGGGGAGTGGTTTATCTTGCAGTCCAGGAATGGAGGACCCTGGGACCATCAAGGGAGAAAAGCGGAGTGTGAGACCCTATCCAGAGAAGCAGGGGTTCCAGAGGTAGAGGCAGACATAAAGACATGAAGAAATGGAGCAGCTGGGGACTCTGGACTCAAGGAGGGAGAGGGGCTGTGTGCTGGCGGCCGAAGGGCAGGCTTGCAGGGTATTCCTTTGGTTGTTTGAATGATTATATATTCCTGAGTGCTTCAGTGTACATTAAAAAAAAAAAAAAAAAAAAAGAGGGAATGGAAGCAAATACTGTTGAATGATGATGCATGGAGGGAGTGTAATCATTGCAATGAAACGAAATACGATAGGATGAGTGTAAAGTTAATGTTCTCCCATGTAAACTAACACTCAATTCACAATAAAAAACTTAAAAATAAAATAAAATAATGGGAACATTTTCTCATTTAAAAAAAAAAAAAATTCCACCAGCCTTCTTTATAGAAATCCTCAACTTCACACGAAATGGCAAGAGGTCCCATATTGTTGAAAAGTATGTTGAAAGAGAAGAACAAAGTAGGAGGACTCGTATTTCCTGATTTTAAAACATATTATATAGTTATAGTAACCAAAACAGCCATATAATCAAAACTGGTATAGCAACAGACATATAGATTAATGAAATAGAATTGAGACTCTATTACCCACTGATTCTTGACAAGGGTGCTAAGTTCATTCAATGAGGAAAGAGAATCTCCTTAATTAATGGTGCTGGGTTTCCACATGCAGAAAATGAAACGGGATCCATGCCTCATACCATACACAAAAACAAATTAAAAATGGATTAAGGGCCTAAATGTGCAAGCTAAAACCACAGAATTTCCTTAAATAAAATGCAAGGGCAATAATGCTTTCAAGTCTAGCTTTTAACAATGGGGTATTTAATATCATAACAAAAGCACAAACTACAAAAGACAAGATAAATAAATGGGGCCTCATAAACAGAAGGAGTCCTGGCATGGTGCTGTGGGTTAATGCACTGGATTACAAAGTCAGTTTGAGTTGTAAGGTTGGCGGTTCTGATCCATAGCAACCCTATGTAGAACTGCTTCTTGTAGCCTCTAGTGGGTTTGAATGACTGACCTTGTGGCAAGCAGCCCAATGTTTAACCCACTGCACCACCAGGGGAGATGCAAATCAAAATGACAATGAGAAACCACTTCACTCCCACTAGGATGAGCCCAGGTGCACTGGACTGCTAGCCTCAAAGTTGGTATTTCAAACCCACAAGCCACTCTTGGCAACCCTATAAAAGGTGTGTTGGAACCAACTCAATGGCACAAAACAACAATAGGATGACTAAAATAAAAAACAAAACAATACAGAAAACAACAAATGTTGTTGAGGACGTCGGGAAATCGGAACCCTGATCCATTGATGGTGGGAGTACAAAATGGTACAGTTGGTAAAAACAGTGTGGCAATGCCTCAAAAACTAAAACTAGAACCACCATTGTGGTTTTTAGGTGCTGTCAAGTCGGTTCCAACTCACAGGGACTTTGTACAGGGTTTCCAAGGAACAGCTGGCAATCCCACTCCTAAGTATATGCTTAAAAGACTGGCGAGCAGAAATTTGTACACCAATGTTTACTCCAGCACTATTCACAACAGCCAAAAAGTGGGAACAACTTCAATGTCCATCAATAGATGAATGGAAAACCAAAATGTGGTACACAAAATACCATGGAATACTACTCAGCCAGTAAGAGAAACGAAGTCTTGATAAATGCTGCAATATGGATGGAAGACATGATGCTGAATGAAATTAGTCACACACTATAGTATAGTAGTCCTGGTGTGATGCTGTGAACCAATGCACAGGACAGCAAAGTCAGTTTAAACCACAAGCTCAGTGGTTCAAGCTCACCAGTTGCTCCTTGGAAACTTTATACAGGGTTGCTATGAGTCGGAATCGATTTGACGGCACTTAATAACAACAACAACATAATGTGGATGGAACTGGGAGATATGGTGCTGAGTGAAATTAGCCACACGCTACATTATGGATAGTCGTATGACTATACACATGAACCTCACCAGATGGAATACATGGAAATCAAATTGACTACATCTGTGGAGAGAGAAGATGGAAAAGCTCCATGTCATCAATGAAAACAAGGCCATGGACAGACTGTGGAACAGACCATCAATTACTCATATGTAAATTCAAACTGAAGCTGAAGAAAATGAAAACAAGTTCACAAGAGCCAAAATATGACTTTGAATATATCCCACCTGTATTTAGAGATCATCTGAAGAACAGATTTGATACATTAAACACTAAAGAC
>NW_006408552.1:19708419-19713705 GCF_000296735.1 Chrysochloris asiatica | reverse complement strand
GAGGCCAAGATGGCCAAACTTTGTCTCTCATACTTCAGACATATTGTCAGGAGGGACCAGTCACTGGAGAAGGATATCATGTTTGGTAAGATGGAGGGTCAGAGAAAAAAAGGAAGACCCCCAATGAGACGGATTGTCCAGGTGGCAGCATCAACAGACTCAAGTGGCAACAGTAGTGAGGTTGGCCCAGGATCTGACATTGTTTCATTCTGCTGTGCATGGGGGTGCTATGAGTTGGTTCTGACTCGATGGCACCTAACAACAACAACAACAAACATTACGGATAAGAATCTCTGGTAGCATAGTGGTTACGAATTAGGCTGCAAACAACAAGGGCAGCAGTTCGAAACTACCAGCTGTTCCGCAGAAGAAAGATGAGGCTTTCTGCTCCCATAAAGATTTACAGCCTCGGAAACCCTGTACGAGGTCACTATGAGTCGGAACTGACTCCACAGCACATAACCGCACATTATGGATGGAGCTGGGAGACACGATACTGAGTGAAATTAGTCACAAAAAGACAAATAGTACAAGACCTCACGGACATAAAAGACAAGTGTCTAGAGAATCAAGTTTATTAGTGGTTACCAGGGGCTGGAGGGAGGAAATAGAGGAGTTTAGCAGTGCGGGGAAATCACATTGATTGAGGGTAGAGCTGCACAGCTGATGATTATAATTGCTGTCAATAAGCTGTATGCCTGTAGACATTTGAATTGACAAAAACTATGTGACAGATATATTTACAACAATGACAACAGCAACAAAAAAGTAACTGCTGAGGCTGCTTATGTATACCCAGACACCTCAAGGGATCTGGTTCCTCGGTTAAGATGTTTAGGATCATGGTCTCATGGGACATGCCAATTAAACGGCCTAATTACATGTTTAGTGTTTCTTTTCTATCTCCTAGTTCAATGCATGGTGTCTGAAGCCTTAAAAGCTTGCAAGCAGCCTTCCAAGGCACAACAATTGGTCTCTATTCACCAGGAATAACAGAGGAAGAAGGAGAGTCAGGAATGTCTCCATATATAACTGCCTCCTTTGTCACGAGGCCAGAAGAACTGGATGGTGCCCGGCTTACCAATACTGAACATTTTGATCAAAAATTACATAAAAGAATCCTGATCAAAAGGGGTGGAAATGCAGAGCAGAATTTCAAATGCTCATGGACGCTAGATTTTCTGGAGCCATGGAAGGTAGATGAACCCTTGAAACTATTGCCCTGGGATGACCTTAAACTTTTAACCCAAAACACCCCTTGAAGTCTTCTTAAAACCAAATAATAATTTAACCTACCTAGTAAAAAACATCTGCCTTGAGCATCATACTCTTTTAAGAATTAACTACATGACAATTTGATGAACTTGACCTATACTTATGGATGTAGTAGCTTAAAATGCCAACCAAGAGGGAAAGAATCTTTACAGCAAGGTTCATTCCCATCCCTTCTTGATGGGGATGGGCGACTTAGATACTGGCCACCTAAAACGGGGGGTGGGGGATGAGAGGGGTGGGCTGTAAAGGATGAAATGACTGGCTTACAAGTTTTCAAGAGGGAGCTTAGATTCAGAGTGTGCAGGGGAAGGTAGAATCCCCACTGAGTGGTTGTCATCCTGTCTAGATGAGTCTAGTGAAAGGAGATGGGACAAGACTATCAAGATTCAATAGTGAATAATTGTTATCATGAGTAACTGCGATTGTCGCAACTGTAAAGGTAGAAGTTTTATAACAAAAAGGGGTGAATGGTCAATCTTACAGTCCCAGAATGGAGGACCCTAGGACCCTCAAGGGAGAAGAGAGGGAATGGAGTACGGGACCCTAACCAGATACGCAGCGTTACCAGAAATGGAGGCAGAGATGAGGACATGGAGAGACAGAGCAGCTGAGGACTCTAGGCTCATGAAGGGAGAGGGGATGTGTGCTGGTGGCCAGGGGGCAGGCTTGCAGGGTGTGCCCTTTGGCTGTTTGAATGATTGTATATTCCGGAGTGTTTGAGTGCAGATCCAAAAAAACAGAGGGAATAGAAGCAAAAACAGAGGGGATAAAAGCAAATACTACTGAATGATGAAGCATGCAGGGGATTGTAATCATTGCAATGAAACAAATACGATAGCATGAGTGGGGGTAAAAAAGCATGGAAAGCTTGGGAACAAATTGACCACAGCAACTGGAAAGATTAGATAGGAACCTGAGGGGGCAGTGAGTTTAAATGAATGAGAGAGGGTGACAATGGTTGTACAACTCGAAGGATCTCATCCATGCCACTGAGCAGTACATGTAGAAATTGTCGAATTGGTCCATTGGTGGACAGTCTCAACAACAACAAAACTTACTGAAGGTATGCCTAAAATGGAAAGGTCGGTCTCTGAGGTTGGGATTGGGACGAGTGTCCCTACACTGATAGCTGTGCCCATGCATGACAGAAAGTCCATGTCCTGCACAGTACCTGTCTCCAGAGGACAGAGAAGGGTAACGGAACCAAGGACAGGCATCAGAGGGCCACATGGGGATCAGAGATGGGGGTCGGGGCATGAAGCCCAGGGCTACAGCAGGCCTGCACCCACAACCAGATGGCTAGATGGCCCCCACCTAGTGATGCCATATGGGAGAGACCACCACCACAAACCACCCAGTCTCCTGACTTCTGGCCAGTGCTGCCCAAAAGGGTCCTGATCATAAGACCCTCCTTCCCATAAATGCATGCCCTGTTAGTGTCAATGTGAAGATTGTCTCTCCCCATTTCAGATCCACCCTGCACCACCCATGGGCCTCAGACCAGAAGGGAAACTGCAGTCTCAGAGATAGAGCCTGCCCTGAGAGCCTGAGGGTCCCAGCCCCTCACCTTTCGGACGTAGGAAACAGCGTCTTCTTCCGTGTACACCTCAGCACTCACACCCCCACGGCGACGGCGGGCCTTCACCACGGGATTGGGCGGCATCGGCGAGACTTCCTCCTCATGTGAGTCAGACTGGGAACCCAATTTCTGCCGAGCCAGGATCTGCTTGTTTTCCTCCTGGAGGGAAAAAGGGGGTGGATGAGAAAGGGGCTGTGACTCAGGCTCAGAGCCCTCAGGGTGGGTGTCAGGCTCACAGGTTTCATGGATTGAAATGTGTCCCCCAAATTATGGGCCAATTTAGCTGGGCCATGATTCTTGGTCTGATGTGATAACGTTCATGCTCACCTCGAGGGTTCACGAGGCAGGCTTCGAGGCAAGTTGGACTAATGGGGCAGGATGCATTCAACAGGATTAGGTTGTATATGAGTTCATCTCTTTTGAGATATAAAAGAGATTAAACAAAAAGAAGAGATCAGAGGGGCCTTAGTACCACCAAGAGAGAAATGCCGGGAGCAGAGTATGGCCTTTGGATCCGGGGTCCCTGCGCTGAAAACCTCCTAGACCCAGGGGAAGACTGATGCCAAGACACATGAAGATCCCCAAGGAATTCAGGGCCCAGAGATGTTGAAAGGAGATCAAGACCTTCCCCCAGAGCTGGTGGCCTGAATGTAGACTTCAAGCCTCCTAAATTATGAAGAAACGAACTATTTGTTAATGCCACCCTATGTGGTATCTCTGTTAGAACAGCATAAGAACTTAGACAGTGGTATTTCAGTCTCCCTGGGGAAGAATAAGGAAGTGTATCATAGGTGGTTTCATGATAGAATTCTCCTCTCCCATGCTGGAGATCCTGGTGTGGCACTGTAGGATAAGCACTGGACTGCAAAATCAGTGTGAACTGCAAAGTCGGTGGTTCAAACTCACCAGCTTATCCTCGGAAACCCTATACAGGGTCACTAAGAGTCAGAACCGACTTGATGGCACGTGCCAACAATAATACATACGCCAGAGCCCCAGGTTCGATTCCCAGCCAATGCACCGCAAGCACAGCCACCACTGGTCTGTTAGTGGAGGCTTGTGGGCTGCTATGATGCTGAGCAGGGTTCAGCTGAGTCTATGGACTAAAGAAAGGCCTGCCTCTATCAACTCCCAAAAATCAGCCAGTGAGAACCCTAGGGTGCAAATTGCAACTGGTCGTGGGGATGGTGTGTTTCCTTCTTTTGTGCATGGGGTTGCTGTGAGTCAAGGGCTGACCCACGGCAGTTAACAAGGATCTTGCTATAGAACCTGTGGTTGGCATCTTTTTTTTTTTTTTTTTTTAGGCTTGGAAGCAGAACCGATGCTTGGTTTTAATGAGCAAGCAAATACGCTTAAAACAAGTAAAAACACTTTTAAAAGATGCCTAATCATTGTAATGAAGCAAACTCTATGATTTGTTGAACGTAAAACTGATGATCTGCTCCGTAACCTTCACTCAATTCCTAATAAAATATTTCAAAAAAAATTATAAGATGCCTATTCTGTTGTTGTGGTGGTGGTGGTTAGGTGCCATTGAGTCAGTACCAACTCATAGTTACCCTGTGCACAACAGAATGACGCACTACCTGATCCTGGGCCAACCTCACGATCATTGCTACGCTCGAGGCCATCCATGCTGCCAACCCATCTCATTGAGCATTTACATGCCTTAATGTCTTACCTTCCCAAAATGCATCTCTGAATCCCCTTGTCAAAAGTAACCTTTTGTTATAGTCTTAATTGCCTTTTGACCTGTTTTTTAAATTATTTTTTATAACAATTCATTTTCAATATTTACTTGGGCACCATCTACCTGTGTTTTGCATTATGTTAAGTGGGGTGTCATTTCTCTCTCTGATCTCACCCCAAAAAGCATGTTTTATTCAGCAGTTGCCATGACCAAGATTCCAGAAGGTCATCCAGACCCTTCTGGTTATCCTATGATAAAAACTCCTATTTTCCTGAATCCTTTCTTAACCTCAAAGTTAAGCACGTGATCTTTTTTTTTTAATGTTTGATTGTGAATTGTGTGATAGTCTACATGGGAGAACATCAGCTTTACATTCATTCCATCACCCATCATTTCCTTGGCATAGTTATCATCCTGTCCATGCATCCTCACCCAACCAAGGGGTGTACCCTGTAAACCCACACCCCACCACCACCACAGTCCTCAGCCCCTTTCTATCTCCTGATCCCGAGCCCCCAGCCCCACCATCTCTTGACGTTGTCTTCTCTGCCTCCATCCCAGGCCTCACTGCCTCTCTGGGTAGGATTCCGCTCTTTGCTCTTCTCCATTGATGGTCCCACGGTCCTCCGCTCCTAGACTGATAAATTAATCACTCTCCTCTTTGTTACAAAATGTCCATCTTTAGATTTCCAACCCTCACAATCAGTCCTGATAACAATTATTCACTATTGCATCACAAGAG
>NW_006408552.1:19668477-19702679 GCF_000296735.1 Chrysochloris asiatica | reverse complement strand
GCTATTGTCTATTTCTGATATCTTATTGTTGATCACCTGGGCATCTTTTTGCAGGTTTTGAATTGTTTCCAATGCTGCGTCTATCCTATTTGATTGTTTCTGGAGAATTTTTTTTACTTCTTCCTTATTTTCCTAGACCCCTTTTCGGATTATTTGAATTTGTTTCCATATCATTCTTCTGAATACCCTCTCAGGCATATCCAAAACTTGCTCCTCCTCCTCTTTGAAGCCTTTGTCTGTCTCCAGTTCAATTGTGTCAGGTCCTTTCTTCTGTTTTTGGACATGCTTTGATAAAGTTGATTGTTTATTATTGGTTATGGTTATTGTTTTATTATTATTATTATTGTTATTAATGTGGTCAGGATATGGTCTTCCCTTTTCGTCTTTTCTTGCTGTCCTGTGGTTGGCATCTTAAGTTTTCCTCATAAAAATGTATTTCTTCACTTTAAAACAAGAAAGACCAAGGAATACCACACTACTTAAAACTGGAACACTCAGAGTCAATTTTGAACAAGTGGGTCAGACGCTGTGTAATTTCTTAAAGCCACGTGTGAATTGACAATTGTCTCAAAACCTAAAGCTTAATTTTAAAATACGTAGGAGACTGTACAGATATGGGGGTTATGAAGGCTGTCTTCAAGGTTCTGGTAAAGGAAAGGGACCTAAAGTCTATTATCCGCCTGAGGAGCTGAATTCCATCTGCAACCCAAACCACTACCCTGGTTTTATCCTGAATGGGGTAAGGTTAGCCAGAGGCCCTGACCTGACCTGAGCTGTGTGTGGAACTCACTCCCACTTGCTAACTACTGCCTTTCCCAGGCTCCTAGGCCTACTGAGCAAGGTTTACAGCTCTTCAGCCACTCTAATCCTTATTTCGTTTGGCCCACAAAGGAGATTCTTTTTAGAAGCCTTTAGGCAGCACATACATTTCAGTTCCTGAGGACTTCACAGTTTCCTCCAGAGGAGGCCAGGATGTTTCTGACAATTCTGATAAATCTGCTGGGGAAACTTTGCTCTGCAAACCTGCAGCTGAGTCCTCTGACCTCCATACCAAATGCAGGTCTTGCGACTAGACTGGGAAACACTTTATCTGGGGCAGCCCTGGACTGGAGCCCCTTTCTCAAAATGCAGTTCTCCCCCCAGTTACCTTTAGGTCAGGGGTGGAGAAAAGGAGAGAGGATAGAGAGGAAAGAAAGGAGCTGGCAGGATGTGAGACAGCTGGGAGAGCCCAGGAGATGGTGGCGGTCCCCTAGCCTCATCCTCCAGCGAACCAGATGCTGGGGTGCCGGGGAGTCCCAGGCACCTTCCTGTGTTCTGAGGGACCCTGAGTAAGCTGCTCCCCATTTCTGAGCCTCGTTTATCTGCAAATGGGGACAGGCAGGCTGCCTCCTGGATTTCAAGTCGCTGTCACAAACCCTAATTTCTATGTGCAGAAGTGACACCATCTCATGTCCGTGAGCATCAGGGGGTCTGCGGGCTTCTGACACCGCCCACCATTCCCATTGTACAGACCCCAGGCACTCAGGACAAAGCACAACCTCGCAGAGTCTAAAGTTAAAAAAAATGTCCAGTCATGACTCCTGGCTCCCCCTTGTGGGTCAGAGTACAACTGTGCTCCAGAGCGTTTTCAGTGGTTGACTGGTGGACTCCAACTACTGACCTAAGGAGCTCTGGTAACATAGTGGTTATGAATCGGGCTGCTAACCTCAAGGTCGGCAGTTCAAAACTGCCAGCTGTTCCACAAGAGAAAGATGAGGCTTTCTGCTCCCGTAAAGATTTGCAGTCTCGGAAACCCTGTGCAGGGTGACTATGAGTCGGAACCGACTCGACGGTACTTAACTACAACTACCACTACTACTGACCTTGCAGTCAGTAGCCTTACTCACTGCACCACCAGGGCTCCTACCACCTAGATGTAATTATCCTCCATTGTGGTGCTCCCTACATCCAATAAAACGTATGCTTATGAGAGACAGAAGAGAAGACAGATACAGGACAGAAGGCCACGTAAAGATGGAAGCAGAGATGGGATGGATTGGCCACAAGCCAAGAATCACCAAGAGCCACCAGAAGCTGGAATTGGCAAGCAGGGAGTCTTCCCTAGAGCCTCCAGAAAACTCCAGAGTTGTGCTTACAACTCTGCCAACACCCTGATGTCAGACTCCCAGCTTCCAGAGAACGAATGAACTTCTGTTCGTTCATTCATTATAGTAACTTGTGGATGTGGTCATTCATTATAGTAACTCCAGCACATTCATGCTGGGGGATGAGGGGCAGGGAGAACTTCAAACCACATGGTCCACATACCGCTTATACAGCAACCATATCTGTTGCCATCCATGGTATTTTGACCCAAGTAAGAGTCCTGGTGTGATGCTGTAGGATAAGCACTGGACTGCTAACAGCAAGGTTGGTGGATCAAACTTACCAGCTACTCCTCGAAAACTCTACACAGGGACGCTATGAGTCAGAGCCAAATCGACAACACTTAACAACAACAACAAAGAAACAAACAGTCAAGTCCACTCAAAGATGGCGGCTGACCTCACCGGTTTGAATGTGTGTAGCTCTCCAGGATCCTATTGATGATGTCGTGCTCCAAAATCCCACCACAGTCCTCCCTCCTGAAAGTTTCCAGGCCTGACATGGGAGATTGGTCATCGCACTGGCTTTCAGAAGTTGACCACCAGGTCTTACTTCCTAGTCTGTCTCACTCTGGAAGTTTCACTGAAACCTGTTTAGCATCCTAGAAGCACACAAGCCTTTGCTGGTAACTGAGGGTGAGGTACGTTGGTCTGGAATTGAGCCTGGGTCTCCTGCAGGGAAGCTGAGGATTTTACCAAAATCCATCTACATAAACAACAAAGGCCCATATCTTCTTGGGAAAGGGCCGTCATTGACCAAGAACCCCAAAGGTGCCGTGAGAATGCCAGAGCATGCCCTAACACAATGTCCAAAAGAGCTGTCTTCAAAATTCATTACAGCAGATGAGCCACCTCCACATTCTACTTCTGGGCATTTGAGCCTGATGTTCCTAGCCTCCAGCCACATTTCCCACAAGCATTAATTACACCGGGACTATTTCCCGGGATCTGACCATCTCCATTGGAAATCCGACTTGAGGATTCTTTGGCCCCACCCTAAGTGGATGACTCTGAGTGGATTTCAACTAATGAAATGAAAATACCAATTATGGCAAAACCAATTCAGCAAAGATCAGGAATTCTCAACACGGACATTCTGTCTCTGGAATACACTTAGACTCCCAACCCTCTGCTTTACCCATCTGGGTGCTCACGATGAAGACTGCAGGCCAGGGTTGCCTCACTTAGGACCCTGTTCACCCCACATCTGTTCAGGAAAACTCCAAGAAGGTCAAAACTGAGCATTACCAGTTCACTCATTTCTGAAACAAGGTCTTCCACCTACACGTGATCTTGATCCACAGACAAAAGTATGGCAGAAGTTCATGGAGAGTGAAAAAAACGCCTGGCTTTTGTTTGGGTCCTTGCAGAACTACCAGAAACCCATAACCCAGGGTGCCATCAATAAAGCCCAAGGTGGGATTTCACCGGCGCTCCATGGATGGGCAGAGAGGTCACTCTGAAGATCAGTTCTGCAAATCCCAGCGATTCCAGGGCTGGGAACATTCCAACAGAACCCACTATTAAGTAAGCACTTTGTGCTCTCTGGTTGCCATGGCAATTGGCATTCTTTGTCTCTCTCCCTCCCCCACCCCCAGTCTCTGATTAGGGGCAAACATTTACCTTGTGCCAGAAAGACACCCTTTTATATGGTTCCCATTTCAGATTGCTGGGAAAGAGACAAATAATAATCCACTGGAGACACAGTGATACTTTACTCAACATGAGAAATCCCTCCATAAGAGTCCCACTTTTGTGAAAATCCTCACATACAGACCTAAGATGGTCCCTGTGTTGTTACTGTTGTTGTTAAATGCTGCCAAGTCAGTTCTGACTCACAGCCACCCTACCCTGAATAGGGTTTCCAAGGAGTAGCAGGCTGGTGGGTTTGAACAGCCAGCCTTGCAGTCCAGTGTTCATCCTAGAGTGCCACACCAGGATTCTAAGATTGCCTCTATACAAACTAGGAATTCTGATTAGAAACATCAGATGGACCGAACATGGGAGATTCTAGGTCTTAAGTTTTAGACATTTTAAACAATAATAACAATAGAGTTATAAATGTTTGAATTTTTTCTTCAGATCTTTCAGCTTGAGAAATGCTGAGCACATTCTTCCCTTTTGATTTCCTAACTTCAGGTCTTTGCACATTTTATTATAATATTCAACTTTGTCTTCTCGAGTTGACCTTTGAAATGTTCTGTTCAGTTCTTTTACTTATTCATTTATTCCATTTGCTTTAGCATCTCTACTCTGGAGAGCAAGTTTGCTTCTCTTCTGACATCCATTTTGGCCTTTCTTTCTTCCCTGTCTTTTTAATGACCTTTTGCTTTCTTCCTGTAAGGCTTTCTTGATGTCATTCCGCAACACTTCTGGTCTTTAGTCATTATGTCTAAGGCATCAGATCTGTTTCTGAGATGATCTTGAAATAAAGTGGAATAAGTTCAAGGTCATGTTTTGGTTCTCCTGGACTTATTTTGATTTTCTTCAGCTTTATCCTGAACTTGCATGAACGGTCTGTTCCACAGTCAGTCCCTGGCCTTGTTTTGGCTTATATTGAGCTTCTCCATCATCTCATTCCACCGATGTAGTAAATTTGACTCCTGTGTCTTCCATCTGGTGAGGCCCATATGCCTTTATGTTGTTGAAAAACTATATTTGCAATGAGGAAGTCATTGGTATTGCAAAATTCTACCATGCAGTCTCCTGCTTCATTTCTATTACCACAGCCATATATTCCAACTACTGATCCTTCCTCTTTGTTTCCAATTTTCACAAATAATTATCAATGCATCTTGATTACTTGTTTGATCAATTCCAGACTGAAGAAGGTGGTAAAATTCTTCAATTTCATTACCATTGGCTTTACTGCTATTGTTGTTGTTGTTGTTAAGTGCCGTCGAGTCAGTTCCGACCCATAGCGACCCTAAACAGGTTTCTGAGCCTGTAAATCTTTACAGGAGCAGAAAGCCTCATCTTTCTCCCATGGAGCAGCTGGTAGTTTCGAACTGCTGACCTTGTGGTTCGCAGCCCAATTTGTAACAGCTATGCTTTACTAGTTGGTGCATAAATTTGGATCACAGTGGTATTAATTAGTCTTCCTTCTTGTTGTTGTTAAGTGCCATCCAGTGGGTTCCAACTCATCACACCCTGTATAGGGTTTCACACCCTGTATAGAGTGGCTGGTGAGCTTGAACCGTCGACCTTGTAGTTCAAACTGACTTTGCAGCCCAGTGCATTAACTCACAGTGCCATATGGTTATTATCCTATCACAGACCAGATTGTACTTCAAGAAAGACCCTGAAATGTTCTTTTAAACGATGAATACAGTGACATTCCTCTTCAATTTGTCATTCCCAGCACAGTAAGCCATGTAATAGTCCAATTCAAAATGACCAATACCAGCCCAGATCAGCTCACTAATGCCTAGGATATTGATCTTTATGCGTTCCGTTTCATTTTTGACGACTTCCAATTTTCTAGATTCATACATGCATTCCATGTTCTGATTATTAATGCATGTTGGTAGTTGTTTCTTCTTATTTTGAGTTGTACCCCCTCAGCAAATAAAGGTCTTGAAAGCTTTGCTCCATTAATTCACATCATTAAGGTCAACTCTACTTGGAGGAGCCAACTCTTCCCCAGTCACATTTTGAGTGCCTTTCAACCTGAGGGGCTCATCTTTGGGCACTATACCTGACAATGTTCCAATGCTATTCTTAAGATTTTCAGTGCCTAACGATTCAGTAACCTCATATGCATGCGAAAGCTGGACAGTGAATAAGGAAGACCATAGAAGAATTGATGCTTTTGAGTTATGGTGTTGGACGAGAATATTGAAAGTGCCATGAGCTGCCAAAAGAACCAACAGATCTGTGTTGGAAGAAGTGCAACCAGAGTGCTCCATGGAGGCCAAGATGGCTAAACTTCATCTCTCATACGTCATATATATGTCAGGAGGGACCAGTCGCTGGAGAAGGATAACATGTTTGGTAAGGTGGAGGGTCAGAGAAAGAGAGGAAGACCCCTAACGAGATGGATTGGCCAAGTGGCAGCATTGATGGACTCAAGCGTGGCAACAGTAGTGTGGTTGGCCCAGGATTGGGCAGTGTTTCGTTCTGCTGTGCATAATGTCACTATGAGTCGGTACCGATTCAATGGCACCTAACAACAATAACAACAACTATTCAGAAGTGGTCTGCATCTCCTTCTTCCTAGTCTGTCTTAGTCTGAAAGCTCAGCTGAATCCTGTCCACCATAGGTGACCATGCTGGTATTTAAAATATCAGTGACAGCAGCTTCCTGCATCACAACACCACACAAGCCACCACATCAGGACAAACTGACAGATGAGTGGTGGAGACTACAGTGTAAGTTATTTATATTAATATGGAAGCACTTCAATTAGTATTGTATTTATTTAATTATGTTGTTGTTGTTGTTAAGTGCCTTCGAGTCGGAGCCGACCCATAGCGACCCTGTAACAGGGTTTCCGAGGGTGTAAATCCTTACGGGAGTAGAAAGCCTCATCTTTCTCCCGCGGAGCGGCTGGTAGTTTCGAACCACTGACCTTAAGGTTCACAGCCCGATTGGTAACCACTACGCTACCAGAGCTCCAATTATAACTATTATTAAAAACAAGGAGCTCTGGTAGCTTAGTGGTTACAAATCAGGCTGTGAACCTTAAGATCAGCAGTTTGAAACTACCAGCTGTTCTACTGGAGAAAGATGAGGCTTTCTGCTCCTGAAAAGATTTAAAGCCTTGGAAACCCTGTACAGGGTGCTATGAGTCGGAATCGACTCCATGGCACACACCAGCACCATTATTAAAAACAGAAACCAGTACACAAAACTCCTCTTGGAATGTGGAGTCCAATATTGTTGTTGTCACTGAGTCAGGCCCAACTCCCAGCCACCCCAAGCATGACATAACAACATGCTGCCTGGTCCTGGGCCATCTCCCTGAACCATTCAGTGTCCCCTTGTACTATTTGAACATTGCCTCTTAGTCTATGTACAGATTCCTCATGAGCATAATTAAGAATGGGAATACCCATTCTTCGCAATACTGTCCATAGCTTGTCATGATCTGCACAGCCAAAAGCCTTTGCACAGTCAGTAAAGCACACATACATGTTATCGTTGTTAAGTGCCGTTGAGTCAGTTCTGACCCATACCGGCCCTGTATAGGGCTCCCAAGGAGCAACCGGTGAGCTTGAATTTCCAACCCTGTGGTTCAAACCAAGTCCAGAGCATTAATCCACAGCGCCACACCAGGACTCCATATATACAGGTATATATACATATGTGTATATATATATATAGAGAGAGAGAGAGAGACTTGGTGTGGCGCTGTAGGATGAGCACAAGGTCAGTGGTTTAAACCCACCAGCTGCTCCTCAAGAACCTAATACAGGATTGCTATGAGTCAGAACTGACTCAACGACATTTAACAACATATATGTATGTGTGCATGCGCGCGTGCGTGTGTGTGTGTGTGTGTGTGAAGAGAGAGAGGGAAAGTTCATCTAGCTCAAGGAAAGTGCTCACACAGTTGTAGAGGCTGGCAAGTCCCAATTCCATGGGTCAGATATCAGACAGGGAACTTTTTCTGACTCATGAAACTGCAGGGGCTGACGAACCCAAGATTGGCAACAGGTAAGGTGGCAGGCTGATGGGTCATGGGCTGTGGAGACTAATAATCCCAAAATGAGCAGCCCGTTGGTCCAAATCCAAAGAACCAGAGGTCAGATGTTGACAAGCCAACTGCAGATCCAGATGCAGCAAACAGCCAGAGAACGTTGCCAGAACTTCCGTGTATATTGGATTCTGGTCACATCTCCCAGGAAATTTTCTTTCAATTGGTTGGCTGCTCATAGGAGCTCTCTCATGGAAGTGATTACATTCTATCAGATCTCTTCATGGGGGATGATTGCATCATAGCATAACTGTCAAGCCACTGAGAACCATGACCCAGCCAAATTGACACACAACCTTAACCACCACACCACCTTTCAGCAATTATACTGCTGCGGACATTGGGGTAAGAGCCTCACTTTCTTAGACAAACAGGGTTTTATTTCTCTGGCTGACGAGGAGTTCATGTTGGCAGGATGCAGGTGGATCAAACAAAGAAAGAGGCTCTACCTCAGGAAACCCTGATGGACTTGCTCTCAGTGAGCTGACCTCTCGCTCTGGACTGACCTCCCATGCTGGGCTGACCTCGAGCACCAAGATGACTTCCTGGACCATCATTTCTGGATGATACCTTCTTCCCTCCCTCTCATTCTCAGAAGTCCCTTCCCCACCGTGTTTTCATGCAGCTTCATCCTTGAAACTCCAGGATGAGAAACGTCATGAATCAAAACAAAGACAACTTCAGAGCCACAGTGTAGGAACAGGCTTCCAGGAGGATCAGGGTCACCATTTACCCAGAGCAGGGCCCAGCACATAGTAGTGTGTTGTGCCGTTAACCACAAGGTCAGCAGTTTGAATCCACCAGTCGCTCCTTGGGAGAAAGATGAGGCTTCTTCTCATGTAAAAATTTACAGCTTCGGAAACCTTGTGAATTTGAACCGACCGACTCAACAGCACACAACAACAACATGAATGAGTGAATGAACAAATGAATGAATGAATAAGGCTTTTTTGGAGAACAAATGACACTATAGGTTGATATACCGTCTCATTTATCTACTATCTCGCTATCTGACTTTTCACATTTACAGCACTAGCAAAAAGTCTACCATCTGACTATTGTACACATTAACAATGTACATAAGACCGTGTCAAATGCTGACGTGCAAGTGGGAGCAATGTTGGCTGTGATGGTTAGGGTTACGTGTCAACTTGGCTGTGTTATGATTTTCAGTCACTAGAGAAGGATATTATATTTGATAAAGTGGAGGGTTGGAGAAAAGGAGAAAGACCCCAACGAGATGGTTTGGCACAGTGGCAGCAGCAATGGGCTCCGACGTAGCAACGATTGTGAGGTTGGCCTAGGACCAGGCAGTGTTTCATTCTGTTGTACATAGTGTCACTATGAGTCAGTACCAATTCAATGGCACCTAACAACAACAACAACGATTCTATTTCCTACAACATATTCTAAGGAAATAATGAGAAAGTCCACACCGAGCAGTGCTGCAGCATTTGAATAAATAACAAAAAATCCAAACTGCTGAAATCCATTTTGGAACACTATGATATAAGACAGTCTGTACCATAATTTAAAGTACAGTCTAATACCACTGAGTGACATGAAGAAATGATTGTATAAAGTTAGGTTTAAAAAAGAAAAGAGTTCTAAATTATTTATACATATAAAAATACACAAACATATCTGTACACACATAAATGTACATACATATTCATACAATTATATATAGTGGTTGTTGTTAGGTGCCATCGAATCAGTACCGACTCATAGCAACCCTATGCACAGCAGAACAAAACACTGACCAATCCTGGGCCGACCTCACTATTGTTGCCAAGCTTGAGTCCATTGATGCTGCCACTTGGCCAATCCATCTCACTGGGGGTCTTCCTCTTTTTTTCTCACCCTCCACCTTACCAAACATGATATCCTTCTCCAGTGACTGGTCCCTCCTGACAATATGTCCGAAGTCTGAGAGATGAAATTTGGCCATCCTGGCCTCCAAGGAGCACTCTGGCTGTACTTCTTCCAACACAGATCTGTTGGTTCTTTTGGCGACCCATGTGACACTTTTAATATTCTCCTCCAACACCATAATTCAAAAGCATCAATTCTTCTACGGTTTTCCTTATTCACTGTCAAGCCAAATTATTCACAGTTTATACCCAAGAAATGCAACAAGCCCTCTAGGGTAGAAAACTAGGGCAAAAGTAACCTCTCAGAACTTAGAAGGAGAAATCGCTCAAGCTGAGCTGCTTTTAAAAAAAAAAAAAAAAAAACAAGGTAAAAGGCCACATAAAAGAGCTCATTTCACCACAGAATCCTAATCAAAAGAAAGCTGACATGATTATATTAGGATCAAACAAAGTCAGTTGCAGAACAGAAAAATTACCAGGGATAAAGAAGGAAATGGAATAATAGTACAGGATCTAGTCACCAAGGAAACCTAACAACCCTGAATGTATATGCAACTAATTACAAAGCTCTAAAATACACAAAGTGAAAGTTCCCAGAAATCAGAGGAAGAAGGTACAATTTAATTGGGGATTTCAACACTCCCCTCTTAGTAATAGATAAAACAGGATATACAAAAATCAGCAAAACACAAAAATGACTATTGCATTAACAATACTATCAAGGAACTAGATCTAATTGACATTTTTAAACTCTCTACTTGACAAGAGAAGAATGCACATTCTTTTCACATACACTTGGAACATTTACCAAAAAATGTCATATTATTAGCCATCATGCACACCTTATCAAATTTGTTTAGCTGAAATAAAATGTTCTCTAACTAAATGGGATTAAACTACCTTTAAATTTCTGAATACAAAATAATACATACTTAATATAGAAATGGCGCTGTGGGTTAATGCGCCAGATTGCAAAGCCATTTGAACTGCAAGGTCGGCGGTTCAAGCTCACCAGTCACTCCTCGGAAACCCTATACAGGGCTGCTATGGGTTGAAACTGATTCAACGGCGCTTAACAACAACAACAATATAGAATATGAAAATACAGACAAAATCACGCTTTCCAGATGCTAAAATCCAGAGACAACTCTGATAACATGTGTCAGCTATGGGGAGTTTATTTTTTAAGCTATGTTTAAAATTTTGAAATTATACACAAATTGTATATCCTGCTTCTTCCAGGTAATGTATAACACACACACACTTGCTGTTACTATTAGCTATGCTGCCGTCAAATCTCTTTCAAATCACAGCAACCCCGCTGGTGTGGAGTAGAAGTGCTCCACGGTGCCTATTCAGGAGTCTGTCTTCCAACGCTTCTCTAGGTGGATTTGAATCTCCATTCTTCTGGCTAATACTTTAGCACCAACACAGGACCTAACATAGAGCACAACCAGTCCTACATATCAGGGCCATTTTCCCTCACTTTTTGAAAATTTCTGAAAACATAATTTAATGGCATTGTGATATTCCATTGCATGGACATAATAAAATTTGCTGAATCATTTTTTTAATTAATTAATTAATGGGATTAAATTAGATTTTTTTTTTTTTTTAAATCCGGAAATTTCCAAAATATTTGAAAAATTAAACAACACCTCTAGATAACTAATGACTCAAAAAAAGAAGTTTCAGGACAATTGGGAAATAATTCAAACTGAATAAAGATAAAGCATAAGAAAAGTACATTAAAAGAGAAGAAGAAGATCAGACTTACCAGTCAGAATGAAAATTAAGGAACCAGAGACTATACCCTCAACCACTCTTCAGGTCTGGAAAGGAACTCACCCTTAGGGCTCAATTTTCAGGCAAGCAGTAGAGAGGTTTACAGGGGAGACAACACTAGTAAGGTATGCTCACCATTCAAGAACAAAAGGGCCACATCTACTTAAGGACAAAGTTGAGACGGGATGGGAAGGAGGGCAGAATGGAAATAGGAACCAGACTCGGGGAGCAGGATAACCTTTGTTGCAGGGAGGAAATGCAAAGGGTGTGATTTGTTGAATGTAAAACTGATGATCTTGTCTGTAAATCTTCACTGAAATTCACAATAAAAAGTTTTTAAAAACGTATGCTGCATATTAAAATTTGTGGGGTGAAAGACTTACTGGCAGAAAGTCCCAGAGATATGACTCTGAGCTACTTTTCAACCCCTGAGTTAAAGCTACCCGCTGAAGTAGCATTCAAACTAAGTAACAGTTAAGCCCAAAGAATAAAGATTGTCACCCTTGAATACGGTGCTACTTTAATGTATATAAAACTAAAACCCACTGCCCTCAAGTCGATTCCTACTCATAGCATCCCTGTATAGGGCTTCTAAGGTGTAAATCTTTGCAGGAACAGAAACCTCATCTTTCTACTGAAGAGCAGTTGGTGGATTTGAACTGCCATCCTTAAGGCTAGCAGACCTGTGCTTATCATACAGGACCTCAGGGCTCCTTTATAGATAGAAAGGAAGAAGTCCAAACTACACTAAAGGCATTGGCTAAAAACAAGGCTCCAGGAATTGACTGAATACAAATTGAGCTGTTTCAGCAAATGGATAAAACACTGCAGGAGCTCATTCATCTATTCCAAGAAATTTGGAAGCAAACATCCATATTTGTGCCCATTGCAAAGAAAGGTAACCCAACAGAATGTAGAAAGCACCAAACAATGTCGTTATGCATGTGAAATTCTGCTGAAGATAATACAAAACCAGATGCAGCAGTAGTATAGCAACAGGGAACTTCCAGAAATTCAAGCCAGATTCAAAAGATGTGGAATCAGGGATGGTATCATTGCTGATGTCAAATGGATCTTGGCTGAGAGCAGATAACACCAGAGAAACGCTTACTTGTGTTTTATTGACTATGCAAAGGCATTTGACTGTGTGGATCATAACAAATTATGGATAACACTGATAATAATGGGGATTCCAGTACATTTCATTATGTTCATGAGGCACCTGCACATAGACCAAGAGGCAGACGTTACAACACAACAAGGGGGCACTGAGTTGTTTAAAATCAGGAAAAGTGTTTATCAGGACTGTATCCTTCCACCATAATTACATTCTGTATGCTGGCAAGTAAGGAGCTCTGGCAGCGTAGTGGTTACAAATCGAACTGCGAACCTCAAGGTCAGCAGTTCGAAACTACCAGCTGTTCCATGGGAGAAAGATGAGGCTTTCTGCTCCCGTAAAGATTTACAACCTCGGAAACCCTGTACAGGGGCACTATGAGTCGGAATAGACTCCACGGCATATAACAAAAACAACATTCACAGATACAAAGGGCCCAGGTAGTATAGTGGATTATGATGTGGGCTGCTAGCCACAAGGTCAACAGTTCGAATCTACCAGCCACTCCACTGGAGAAAGATGAGGTTTTCTATTCTGTAAAGATTTATAGCCTCAGAAACCACTATGTATTGGAACCAAGTTGACAGTAAACCACCACCACCATTCACAGATGTGGTTGTCCATGTAGAAAGTCCAGGAGACCTATGAAAAAGCTTAATTAATAAGTGCAGGATAACAAATCACTACTTCAAAATCATTACATTTTTATATACTAGCACGGTAATCAAGGCAATGTGGTATTATTGAAAGGAAATTGATGAATGGATGGGTAGGTAGACAGATGAAGGGATAGTAATTTAGATGGATGGATGGATAGATAGAGGAGATAGACAGATGAATGGATCGTGATATCGATGAAAGGATGGCTAGAGAGATAGATATAGATCAATGAAACAGAATAGGCCAACTATAGAGCAGAAAAATCCAGAACATTTTTTCCAGTTGCTGTCGAATCAACTGGACAGTAACTGGTCACCAATTCACGGTGATTCCATATGTATCAGAGTAGGACTGTGCTCCACAGGGTTTTCAGTGGCTGGCTTTTCATAAATTGATTCTACTCATGGTGCCCCTGTGTGTAGCAGAGTAGAACTGTGCTCCACAGGGTTTCCAGTCGTTGATTTTTTGGAAGTCAATCACCAGGCCTTTCTTCTGAAGCATGTCTGGGTGGATGAGTCAAACTGCCAGACTTTCAGTCCGGAGTCAAACACGTCACCTTCTGCGCCACTTTAAGACTCCAAGTCCAGAAACAGACCCACATCAGTAGAGCTAACTAGTTTATGATAAAGGGGCAATGGCGACTATGTAGAGGATTCTGAGGTATAAAAACAAAACACCATCTACACAAAAATCGAAAAATTGGACTTTATCAAAATTATAAACATTTACTCTATGAAAAACAGTAAGTAGAAAAAGACAAGCTACAGCCTGGACTAAAATATTTGCAAACCACATTACGTAACAAAACCCTTATAGCCAGAATACATCATTTTCAGACTCAACAGGAAGAAAACAAATTACCAAATAAGAAAAATGGGCAAAAAAAGACAAGAACAGACACTTCGCCAAAGAAGAAATGTGGGTGGCAAATAAACCTCCACACCGTTCTTCATAGCTGTTGTTGTTAGGTGCCATGCAGCTGGTTCCAACTCATAGTGACCCTGTGCACAACCGAACGAAACACTGCCCGGTCCTGCACCATCCTCACCATTATGTTTGAGCCCACTGCTGCGGCCACTGTGTAAATCCATCCCACTGGGGTCTTCCTTAGGGAAATGCAAAACAAAACTGCACAGAGGTACCACTGTATACCAATCAGAATGGCTCAAGTTTATAAAAACGGACATGTTTGTAAGTGCTGGTAAGATTGGGGAGGAACAAGATGCACCATTGGTTTCAGCGCTCTGGAAACCAGTCTGGCCTCACAGCACAGTGACCACAGTAATCGACAGTCCAGTTTCATCCCACAGCTCTCGACCCTCGAGTTGATTCTGACTCCTAGAGATTGTATAGGGCAGAATAGAACCAGCCCATAGCGTTTCCAAGGCCCTCATCATTACAGAGGCAGATTGTCTCATCTTTCTCCCACGGAGCACCTGGTGGGTTCACCTCTGGGTCAGCAGTTGAGCACTTAGCCAATGCACCACCAGGGCTCCACACTGACCCAGCCACCCAGAAAACCCACATCCACACAAAAACCTATAGGGTGAAAATTTACAGCAGATTATTTTGTAATTGCTAAAAACTGGAAACAAGCCAAATGTCCCTGAAATGACGTATCTGGACACTCAGCAATGAAAATGTAGGAACTTGATGCACACAAAAATTCCGAAGAATCATCTTAATTGAACACAGCCAGACTCAGGAGACAAACAACTATAAGATAAACACTGGACTGTTAATCACAGGGTTGGTGGCTCAAACCCTATTGTTCTTGTTGTTAGGTGCCATCGAGTCAGTACTGACTCATAGCGACCTTATGCACAGCAGAACAAAACACTGCCCAATTCTGGGTCAACCTCACTATTGTACAAGGCCACTAAAAGTCAGAACTGACTCTACATCACTTAACAACAACATGGGACAGTCTAGCAAATGCGAGAGACTATAGTACTGGAAAATACATTAGTGGTTGCAAGGGGTTAAAGGTAGGGGGAGGATTTGACCAGAAAACACATGGGGCAGCTTGGGGAGGTTGGGGGGAGAATCAGTTGAAGAGAAAGGAGGCCTGGTTCTGGTTCAAACCCACCAGCAGCTCCAAGGCAGAAAGACAAAGCTACTGTCAGAAATAATTAGAGTCTAGGAAACCCTATGGAGCAGTTCTACTTTGTCCTATGGGGTCACTATGAATCAGAAAGAACTCTGTGATAGTGGGTTTGGTTTGGGGGTTTAGTGGAAGAGGGGGGTCAGAACTATTCTGCATATTACACTGATTGTGGTAATAATTACACAACTCTAAGCATTGGTCGAAACCGACTCGACGGCACTTAACAACAACAACAAAGCATTGGTCAAAATCTTTAAGAGCTACCAAAATGAGTGAATTTTACTGTGTTTAAATTAAGATATAAAATTTAAAGGGGGAGGGGGTGGTTTTACATATGCTGACATGAAGCGAGCTATGCCTCCCAGATGGTTTCCAATTTAGTCAGGAGAAAAAACAAGATGCGCAGACCAGTGCAAACAGTGTGTAATCCGTTTAAAAAGAGGACACATGTCCAGATTTTATATGCATAAAATTCTTCCAAAATTCATCCAAGGAAAACGCCACAGGGTTGCCTCTAAAGAGGACAGCAGGTGGTGTAAAAGCGAGGTTTAATTTTCATGCTATGCCCCTAAATAGATTTTTTTTTTTTTTTGGTTTGGAGGGACACAGTGGTTAAGCACATGGCTGCTAACCAAAAGGTTGGTGGTTCGAACCCACCAGTCACTCCTCAGGAAAAAAATGAAACTGCAAATCTTCTATAAAGATTTGTTGTTGTTTTATTGTTGTTAAGTGCTGTCAAGTCAATTCTAACTCATAACGGCAATGTATAGGGTTTCCAAGGAGCGCTGGTGAGTTTGAACTGCCAATTTTGTAGTTTAAACCGACCTTTCAGTCCAGTGCATTATCCTCCAATGCCATACCAGGACTCTTATAAAGATTTACAACCTTGGAAACCCTATGGGGCAGTTCTACTGCCCTATAAGGTTGATGTGTGTCACAATCGACTCAAAGGCTCTGGGTTTGGGGTTTGGCCCTAATACAACTTGAATGTTTGGTACTATATGTAATCCTGGTGTGGCGCTGTAGGATAAGCAGTGAACGGCAAGGTCAGTTTGAACTGCAAGGTTGGCAGTTCAAACTCACCAACAGCTCCTTGGAAACCCTATACATTGTCGTTATGAGTTAGAATTGACTTGACAGTACTTAACAACAACAACAACATGCATATATCACTTTTTCAGTTAAAAATGAAAAAACAGTGCTTTATTTGTTTGCTTTTCTGTTACAAACAAACAAGCAACCCAGCTCCTCCCTCACCAAGCCCACAGGCTACTGGACCTGCTCCACACTGAGGCCGCTGACCTCAGGCTCCCGGGGAGTCCTCCCACTGGCCACCTTTAAGGCAGACTCTGACCTCAACGCGGGGGCACTATCTACTCTGAGCTTTTAATCGCCAACTGTGGTTTCACCACTGCTTTATCTGAAACTCCAGGCTCTTCCTGAGGCTCTCCACTCACACCCTAAGTGTTCCTTCCCTTTCCTCCCGGCCCTACCACCTTCCATCCAAGTCTGCTACTCCTCCAAAGCTTCTTTCTGCTGCTGGCATCACCCAGGACTCACCAGGGGGCTCACGATCACCCAGAGGTACTCTTTAAACCTTGAACTGAAACTAGTTCCCAAGGCCTGCCTGTGAATAGTGGGCTCCTTTTTAAAATCATCTATATGAAACCAAATGGTCAACAATTTGTTTAAAACAAAAGATGAGAATTTAATGAGGGAGGCAGGGAAACTAGATTAAGGAAAATGGAACAACCAAAATGGAAATGATGAGAACGTCCACACATTTTGAAGAATTTAACCAATGTTTCTGAACAATTTGTGTAGAAATACTGTGTAAACTTCACCAAAAACACAAATATTATTTTTTTGCAAGTTAACATGACTAAAATTGTTCCCTTTTTAACCTTCTCTTCTTACTATTTGGGATGGTCTAATCTAAAATTTGGAGTACTGGTGTGGCAATGTAGGATAAACACTGGATTACTAACCACAAGGCTGGCGGTTCAGACCCACCAGTTGCTCCTCGGAAACCCTATACAAAGTTGCTATGAATGGAACCAACTCAACGACACTTAACAACACCAGTCTAGAATTTATGAAAGGATTTCTTTGTTGTTGTTAATTGCTGTCAAGTTCGTTCCAACTCAAAGTGACACCGTATAGGGTTTCCGAGGAACAGCTGATGGGGTTGAACTGCTGCCCTTACAGTTAGCAGGATTTCTTAGTAAAGATGTATATACATTTGTTTAATGATTTATAATCTGAATGCTCCAAAAGGAATATTAAATACAATTTTTGTGGTTCCAGAGATACTCTTTAAAGATGCTATTTATTCTAGAATTGTTTTATTTAGATTAAAAATGCAAAATTAAAGAACCCACACCTACAAAAAAGTTTGTCAATCCAATTCAGTATATACCTTTGTCTATTAACATAATGGTTTCTGTAGTTCCTGTCACTAGGGAATTCATGGTAAACCTTACAACACAGTGACCACACTAATCTAACAGCCGAGTTTCACTCAGGAACAGCCTGACTGGTTATCAAAATGGCCCAGTATTTGCTTCCACAAATGTCTCTCGGAAGAGCTGGTCTGGAGTCTACCTATTTCATAGCTATTTGTGTGTCCATTTCAAAGTGAAATGCAAAGTCCTTCTCTTCCATGTAATTTGTTAGTTTATTTACGGCCAAAGGATGAGTATGACTCATCATTTCATTTGACCAGTGGACAAGAGGAATACAAACAAGGAATGCCAAGCCACCAGGAAGATAAGTAAGGGCCACCTTCAATGGCATCTGTTCTGGTTTGAGGTGTCACACAGCCCTCAAATCAGAACAGAAAACCACCATCATAGGAGCCAATACTGGCAAGGACCTGGGAAAGCAGTGATAGTCACCCACGTTACCTGATGCCATCGAGTTGATTCCAGACTTATAGAGACCACGTTGGACAGAGTAGAACTGCCTGCCTCATCTTTGTCCCATGGAGCAGCTGGTGGATTCGAACTACCAACCTTTTGTTTAGCAACTGAGAGCTTAATCATTAGGTATCTTTCTTGCTGTTGTTGTTGTTAAGTCTCATCGCATCAGTTCCAATACCTAGCGACCATGTTGGTGAGAGCGGAACTGCCTCATAGGGTTTCCAAGACTCATCCTTACAGAGTAGACTGCCTCATCTTTATCCCACGGAGCAGCTGGTGGGTTCCAACCACCAACCTTTTAGTTAGCAACTGAGAGCTTAATCACTGCACCACCAGGGCTCCATAGTCATCCACATTAAGGGAACTCTACTTTCATTCAACCCTTTGAGGGGAACAAACTAGTAATATGGTACAAGAGCCATAGAGACATTCAGACGCTCCAAACCCCAGCCTCCTGAGCCATCTGCATGTGGATCTTCTGCTGTAAAAGCAGGAAAACAACATGGGGCGGGCAACATTTCATCCTGTTACATAAAGTCGCCATGGTCACAGCCAACTGCATAGCAATTAATAAGAACAATGATCATAAACGTCTTTTCTGAAGGAAAACCAAGAATTCCAAATATGCCTAATATACCGAATGAGAAGTTAAACATTACAACACATCGTTCATGGCCATAAGATGCCATAGCAGTCCTGGTGTGGCACTGTAGGATAAGCCCTGGACTGCAAGTCACAAGGCTGGCAGTTCAAACCCACCAGCTGATCCTTGGAAACCCTATACACGGTCACTATGAGTCAGAATCAACTCGGTGGCACTTAACAGCAATAGCAAGATGCCATAAAAATGTTACTAAGAAGAAATATCAAAAAGAAAACATATATTCTACAAATACTCACACATACACACGCGCGCGTGTGTGTGTGTGTGTATTACAAAATGAGAAAAATGCTCAGAAAAAAATGAAGGATTATTCCAATGGAGGTGAAGGGTAATAGATATATTTTTGTGGAGTGATCTTTTTCCATAGCAAAGTTCAATATTGGCAGAATTGGTGATATTGCAATTACATTGTCTTTGAATAGACCAGGTTTTGATAAAATTGCCAGTGGGTAAGATATGTTTTCCCCCTATGAGTCTCCACCATAGAGTAACCCTGTGACCCTCTTCAATCACCCAAAGTGAAGAACTCACTTACCAGGGCCTGTCTGCTAGGTACTGAGAGCTGGGACATTCCTGCCACTGGACAGTATCCTCCTGGGAGCTTTATCAAGGCTTCCCAACATCCTGCTGTGACCAGCCTAAGGAAAGTCCTCCCTCTGAGGGTGGCCCCTCCATGACTGTTCCCATGAGAACAGGCCGCCTTAACCACTGTTCCACTCTGCTGGGTAATGCCCCCTCCCCACCAGGTTCAAGATAGCCCATGCTCCTGTGCTCTCGGCAGCACAGAGTCTCCTGGTTCTACAAACCTTTTATGGCTTTAAGCAGTCAAGAGAATGTAGCAGTAAATGAGGCTCTAAAGGGATTCCAACCTGTCTTAGAGACTTTATCGAACTCAGAATCATTTGAGAAGCCTTTGGAAGCTGAGGGGCATCCTTCCCAGAAAACAATGCACCCACATGCAAAAGCATACAAACTGTTCACTGCAGTATTCGTCACAGCAGCCAAGAGGTGGACACAACCCAAGAATTCCATCAACAAGTGATAGGCAAGCAAAGTGTCCTCCAGCCATACAATGGAGCATGTTATGAACTGAACTGTATCCCCACAGAATATGTGGTGTAAATCCTAACCCCGAAACCTCTGTTTATAATTCCATTTAGGATTGGGTTTCCTTTGTCAATGAGGCAGTATTAGTGTAGGGCATGGGATAATGCACTGGACCACAAGGTCGGTTTGAACCGCAAGGTAGGCAGTTCAAATTCACCAGCTGCTCCACCGAAACCGTACATAGGGTTGCTATGAATCAGAACTGACTCAACAGCACTTAACAACAACAATAATATCTTCAGTCCATCTCTTTTGAGATCTAAAAGAACAGACTAAGCAAGCAAGCACAGATGGAGGAGAATAGTCATGTCAAACAATCACCAAGGATCCAATGTTCAAAAGGGACAAGGACCTTCCCCCTGGAGCAGAAAGAGGGCCTTCCCTCAGAGCTGGTACCATGAATTCAAACTTCTAATCTCCTAAACTGTTGAGTAAGGCAGCACTTGATAACTAAGGCAGACCATTACTCAGCCACAAAGAGTAATGAAATATTTACAAATGCCATGACGTGGATGAACCCTGAAGTCATGATGCTGAGTGACAGAAGCCAGACACAAAACGGTGACTATTGTATAATCCCACCTTTGACTCTTGGCAACCCTACAGGATGGAGTAGAACTGCTCCACAGGGTTTCCAAGACCTGTATTGAAACACATGAACATGCAATGCATGAGGAGACAAACAGGTGGAAAGGACTACAGGTGATTTCTATTTCTTCATTCTCCTCCTGAATTTCTAACATTCTCTTTACTGGGCAGGCATTACCTTAAAATGTTGTGGGTTTTTTAGTGGATTTTTTTAAGGGAAAAAATGAATTCAGTCCTTGGGATTAGTGCTATGGGACTAAGAGGGGAAACACTGACACGGAGTCTATCTGACTGTGCTACGTTAATGTATATAAAACTAAAACCCACTGCCCTCAAGTCGATTCCTACTCATAGCATCCCTGTATAGGGCTTCTAAGGTGTAAATCTTTGCAGGAACAGAAACCTCATCTTTCTACTGAAGAGCAGTTGGTGGATTTGAACTGCCATCCTTAAGGCTAGCAGACCTGTGCTTATCATACAGGACCTTCAGGGCTCCTTTATAGATAGAAAGGAAGAAGTCCAAACTACACTAAAGGCATTGGCTAAAAACAAGGCTCCAGGAATTGACCGAATACAAATTGAGCTGTTTCAGCAAATGGATAAAACACTGCAGGAGCTCATTCATCTATTCCAAGAAATTTGGAAGCAAACATCCATATTTTGTGCCCATTGCAAAGAAAGGTAACCCAACAGAATGTAGAAAGCACCAAACAATGTCGTTATGCATGTGAAATTCTGCTGAAGATAATACAAAACCAGATGCAGCAGTAGTATAGCAACAGGGAACTTCCAGAAATTCAAGCCAGATTCAAAAGATGTGGAATCAGGGATGGTATCATTGCTGATGTCAAATGGATCTTGGCTGAGAGCAGATAACACCAGAGAAACGCTTACTTGTGTTTTATTGACTATGCAAAGGCATTTGACTGTGTGGATCATAACAAATTATGGATAACATTGATAATAATGGGGATTCCAGAACATTTCATTATGTTCATGAGGCACCTGCGCATAGACCAAGAGGCAGACGTTACAACACAACAAGGGGGCACTGAGTTGTTTAAAATCAGGAAAAGTGTTTATCAGGACTGTATCCTTCCACCATAATTACATTCTGTATGCTGGCAAATAAGGAGCTCTGGCAGCGTAGTGGTTTCAAATCAAACTGCGAACCTCAAGGTCAGCAGTTCGAAACTACCAGCTGTTCCATGGGAGAAAGATGAGGCTTTCTGCTCCCATAAAGATCTACAGCCTCAGAAACCCTGTACAGGGGCACTATGAGTCGGAACCGACTCCACGGCATATAACAAAAACAACATTCACAGATACAAAGGGCCCAGGTAGTCTAGCAGGCCCTAGAGATCAGAGCAGAACTGTGTCATAGGGTTTCCAAGACTGTCATCTTTGCAGAAGCTGACTGCCACATCTTTCTCCCACCGAGTGGCTAGTGGGTTCAAACAGCAGACCTCTGAGTGCTTCCACCACTGCACTACCAGGGATCCATGACTGTGGAATATAAACACCACTGGAGAGCTTGGATCAGACCTCCGGATGAATTGACTCGCTAGATTCCCATTCCATCTCCACGAGAGTCTGGGACAAGGCACAGGTCAATTGTGATCAAAGTTAGAAGCAAGAATGAGGGTCCAGAGAGGGTCATGAGCAGGGTGAATGTCTCAACATCTGTTTCCCAGCCACAAGAAGAACCCAGAATCAGGACAAGAAATGGGATAAGAGATCTTATTCACAGAGAAAGACATTGTGTGCGTGTGTGTGTGAGTCAGGCCTTCTCTTCTCTCAGAAGAGAAGGGATAGAACAGGCATACCCTGCTCCGTACACTCATACACACACACACAATTTTTTTTCCCCTGAAGGGCGTTTTCTGTTCCTAGCGTCTGCAAAGTTTCCGATGTAGATTAATATGAACTCCAAACTCCAACCTTAGCAATCAGAGCTATTTTTCTTCATGGCACCTGTAAGCAGACCTGGTCTTTAGTTCCATTCCCTGGTTGAGCCAACTAGGCCTAAAACTCTATGACACCGCCAGTGGAACATCTGAAGATGACTGGGAACAGGAAAGGGACTCCAGATGGACCTCATGAGACCAAACAAGGCAAGGTCAGCCCCGAAGTGACCTCTCTCCATACTCCTGGAGAGTTCCACACGGACTACACTTTTGGGGGCATTTAACATTCATGAATGGAATGATAGATGAAAAAAGGGTTTGCCCAACCCCTCTACCCAAACCAGGTGGCTAAAGCTACTGACCTTCTCCAACTTTTCAAAGTGTTCCCGCAGGAATTTCATGGGACGGTCCGGCTTGGCGATACAGAGGTGCACGATGCATCCTTTGAGCACCTGCTGGATGCTATGTTTCTGCACATATAACTCACATCCTTTGAGACTCTCATCCTCCTCTGAGAGCCAAGGAGACGGACAAGCCATGGCCAGAACCTCTTCTTCCTTCCTGTTTAAGAAAATGACAGGAAAGGAAAACATAGATGAAACAAGAGAAGGAGCTGGCCTGGGGGAACCTTAGGCAACAATCAATCCCCATGTTTTTTCAACATGAGGGGGCTTCAAAAAGCTTGTGGGAAGTGGAATGAAACAGTCACGGAATTTTTCCATGAACATTTTAGAGCCCCCTCGTATTTTAAAGGTTATCCGTTCGTAGTACTGACAAATGAATGTGCAACAGGGAAGAAAATAACTCTGCTTTGTACCTGTCAAAAACCTTCCCTTTCTCACAGCTAGATGAGTCTCTAAAGCAGATCATAAAGCCATAAAACAAACCAGTTACCCACACTCAGTTCCAACTCATGGCAATTCCACGTGTGCCAGAGTAGAAGTGTGCACCATATAATTTACAAGGGCTGTGATCTTTTAGAAACAGCCAGGCCTTTCTTCTGAATGTCTCTGGGCAGGTTCTAAGGTATCACAACCATCACAAAAGCCTATCTCTAGACAAATCCATGTAGGCATTCATGAGGTTCAGCCAGTACTTGCAGGTGATTTATAAAAACCTTCTGTTCTTCTGAAAAGCAAGGGAAGGGTTTGGGGATGTGAGGAAGGGAGTTCCAGGGCAAGGTAGAGGAGAACTACAGGCACGACCCACCCGTAGGAATTCTCCATGAGATATCAGCGGGGGAGGAGGCCAGAGAGATGCTGTTACAGGTTCGTGCTGACCTGCTGTATTGGCAAAAAGAAAGAGGAGGGGAATCTAAACCCCAGCTCAGGGGCCTTCCTGGAGGGTAGAAATCAGGAACAATGACAGGGACTAGGCCGCGTAATCGGCAGCGCTGTCCGCGCCCCCAACGCAGGCCTTAAATCACAATGAGCGGGCTCACTGAGTGCACTTCTGGTGGGCAGGGCCGAGCCCCCAGACCACCGAGGTCCCAGGAAGGGCAAGCGCCCCACCCACCCACTCAGAGCCCCCACGCTGGGCAGGGGTTCGAACTGCAGGGACCAGAAGAGGCGACGACGTGGCGGGGGTGGGGAGCCCCCGGGTCCAGGACACCCCCATGATCAGAATGAAGCACCCGGCATTCCAGGGGCTACAAAGAGAGGTGACACCAGGACCAGGATCCCCGCCCCACACAGACCAGGAGGCGAGACACGGGGACAGAAGAATAGCCCCCTCCCCACAAGGACCGGGATAGAGGCTCCGGGACCAGGATCCCCCACAGGACCAAAAGGATTGGCTGCGGAGCCGAGACCCTCAAGGACCAAATGGGAGCACAGGGGCCGGGAACCCCAAGGTTCAAGATGGGGGCGCTGGGCAACCCTGGTCGGGGTTCCACCTCACACGCCGCAACCCCAGAGGGCGGGAGACATTTTCCTGTCAAATCTGAATTTCCTCCACGTCCTGGGGGCTAGTGGGGGGACTCCCCGAGGCCAGACCCAGAGGCCCAGCCTCTCACGGAGGCCACGAGTCCCGCCGCAGCCCCTGGACCCCCGGCCCCCCTAGCCCCCAACCCCGGGTATACCTGGATGCGCGGAGGCCCGAGGCGGCTGCAGCGGGGACGGCGGGCGGGGCTGCCGGGTTGGGGGCTAACGAGGACCGGCCGCCGCGATTGGTCCCGCGCTGCGAAGTACCGCCCTCTCCCTGCTGGTACCGCCCCCGCGGACACCCCCTCCTCAGTTTCTTGGTCGGTGGACACCCCCGCGCCTAGGCCTCAGTGCCCCACAGACAACTTCTACCCTCACTCTCGATGACCCCTCTCCCGTGGATCACTCCCCTCCGCGTAGGCACCAACTCAGCCTCAGTAGGCCTCAGACCCCCTACTCAGCCCCTTTTCTCTTCCCTTCATCTCCATCCCCCTACTCCGGTGTTGCCTCTCCACCCCAGGCCATCTCCCCCTCCACTGGGACTTAACTGACAGGGCAAAGCCTGGACTGGTCTCAAACTGGACAGGGACCCACCACCTTACTACCACCCCGAACCCTGTGATCACCCAGACTTATTGCGATCCCCTGGTGTGTCTGTGGGTGCAATCCCGCGAAGCCCCCCTCCCCAAGTGCCAGCTTCCCATGATGGCCTGACATCTTCAATGGGTCTGGTAGGCCTGGGAGGAGCCCCTCGGGGTGGACCCCAACCCACAGCCCAGGCTCAGGAAACACCACTATCTCTGTTTCTATGCCCAGCCACCTGTTCCATTCACTGCCATGGTCCCAAGGACCCCTGGTGGCACAGTGGCTAAAGTGCTCAGCTGCCAACTGAAAGACCAGACGTCTGAACCCACCATCTGCTCCTCGGGACAAAGAAGGGACAGTATGCTCCCATAAAGAGGGCGGCCTTGGGGCTGTATGGGGCACTTCTAAGCTGTCCTATAGGGTGGCTGTGAATTGGAATTCTCTCAAGGGCAATAGGTTTGGTTGAGTTGTCAGGGTCCCCACCCAGCACTATTAAATGGGGAGAGCACCCAGTCAGTCAGGGAAGCTAACTGGAGGGTCACGGGATGGGGAAGGGAAGACCTAACTGAGGAAGGCAAGAGGGTTCCCCATGAGCTCGGTCTGCAAACAAAAAATTAAAGCAAAGCCACTGTTCTCCAGTGGTTGCCTACCCGTGATGACCTAGAGGACAGAGAACTGCCCCCCAGGGTTTCTAAGGCTGTCATCTTTACAGAACCCGACTGGCACATCTTTCTTTCGTGGAGTGGCTATGGGGGACTGGGAGGAGTTGAACCACTGACCATTCAGTTAACAGTCGAGTGCTTTAACCACTGTGCCACAAGGACTCCTTGGCAACCTCAGTGGAGCACGGTGCTGGTGTCAGCAGATAGGTTGTCACCTGGCTGGACCATGACCCATTATGGCTTTCTTGGTGGGTTATCAACTTAAATGTCCCCATGAATCCCAAGGTCCACTCAGTCCAGCTGCTGTTTTTCGTGCTGTGTTGTCTTGTGCCGTGGGATCTATTCCAGCTGTGACAGTAGAAATGCCCCAGACGGTTTTCTTGGCTCTACTCTTTACGGACACAGATCACCAGGCCTTTTCTTCCTTGGTTGCTGTTAAATGTCATGGAGTCAGTTCCAACTCATAGCTACACTGTATAGGGTTTCCAAGGAACAGTTGGTGGGTCTGAACCCCTGATCTTGTGGTTAGCAGTCAGCCCAGTGCTTATCCTACAGTGCCACACTAGGACTCCACATGATGCTATTGGGTAGGTTCAAGTAGCCAACCTTTCAGTTACCAACCTAGCAAAAACTATTAGCCAAAAACATTGACCTTTGCCAGTTCTGTGGGTCTTTCATTCGCCCCTAGAATCTGACTCTAGGGTCCATCAAGTAACCAGACTTACAGACTCCAAGCCTCGCAAAGGCAACCCTATCCTTACCACCCACCCACCTCCAAATTCTTCCCTTCCTCCAAGGCTCAACTTTAGTGTTCCTTCTTCAGGGCATTTCTCAAAGGTCATGCACCCCACCGTGGTTCAGTTCCTCAAAAGTCCAAGTGCTCTTCACAGCACTTATCTTACGTGTATGGAAGATTCACAAAGGAGATTCTTACATTTCTGTTTCTCTGCTACACTGAAGACACCATGCAGGCAGGGAGGGTGGCTGCCTGGTTCTTTATTCACTGTGTGTGTAACAAGGAGACACACTCAAACCATACTTTCTGGGGGTACAGAAAACAGGAGCATTCATTCATTAAACCATACTGTAGAGGCTGCAGCGCACTGTGGTTGAGATGAGCTATGTTGTGGTTGACTTGTGTCCCCCACACACGTGTTGTAGCCCTAACGCTGGTACCTGTGAATGTGACCTTGTTTGCAAAGGGCCTTTGAAGAGGTTTCCAGTTAATATAAAATGGGCCCTGATCCAAGTCAAGTTGTTGTTGTTGTTGTTAGATGCCATCAAGTTGGTACCGACTCATAGTGATCCTATGCACAACAGAACGAAACATTGCCTGGTCCTGGGCCAACCTCATAATTGTTGCCACGCTAGAGCCCATTGATGCCACTTTTCCAATCTTTCTCACTAGGGGTCTTTCTCTTTTTCTCTGACGCTCCACCTTACCAAACATGATATCCTTCTCCAGTGACTGATCTCTCCTGACAATATGTCCAAAGTATGAGAGACGAAGTTTGGCCATCTAGGCACTCTGGCTGTACTTCTTCCAACACGGATCTGTTGGTTCTTTTTGCAGCCCATGGCACTTTCAATATTCTCCTCCAACACCATAACTCAAAAACATCAATTCTTCTATAGTCTTCCTTATTGACTGTTCAACTTTCGCATGCTTATGAGGTTATTAAAAATACCATGGCTTGGGTCAGGCACACCTTAGTCCTCAAGCTGACATCGTTGCCCTTCAACACTTTAAAAAGGTCTTGTGCAGCAGATTTGTCTAATGCAGTACATCGTCTGATTTCTCGACTGCTGCTTCCATGAGTGTTGATAGTTGATCCAAGAAGAACGAAGTCCTTGACAACTTCAATCTTTTCTCTGTTGATAAGAATGTTGTTTATTGGTCCAGTGGTGAGAATTTTTGTTTTCTTTACATTGAGATGTAATCCATACCGAAGGCTGTGCTCTTTGATCTTCATCAGTAAATGTTTTAAGTCCTCTTCACTTTCAGCAAGCAAGGTTGTATCATCTGCATATCGCAGGTTATTAATGAGTCTTCCTCCAATTCTGATGCTACATTTTTCTTCATATAATCCAGCTCCTCATATTATTTGCTCAGCATACAGGTTGAATAAGTATGGTGAAAGAATACAACCTTGTCGCACACCTTTCTTAATTTTAAACCATTCAGTGTTCCCATGTTCTGGTCAAATAACTGCCTTTTGGCCCGTGTACAGGTTCCTCATGAGCACAATTAAGTGTTCAGGAATACTCATACTTCGCAATGTTGTCCATAACTTGTCATGATCCACACAATTGAAAGCATTTGTGGAGTCAATAAAGCACAGGTAAACATCTTTCTGCTTTTAGCCAAGATCCATTGGACATCAGCAATGATAGCCCTCGTTCCACGGCCTCTTCTGAATCCTGCTTGAACCTCTGGAAGTGCTCTGTCGATGTATGCTTGCAGCCATGTCTGTATTACCTTTAGTAAAACTTTACTCTCATTATCCAAGATAATGTCGGATGATTTCCGCATTCTGCTGGTCACCTCTTTGGAATGGGCACAAATGCGGATCTCTTCCAATCCATAGGCCAGATAGTTGTCTTCCAAATTTCTTGGCATAGATGAGTGAGTGCCTCCTGTGCAGCCTCACTTTCTTGAAAGATTTTAATTTGTATTCCATAAATTCCTGGAGCCTTGTTCTTTGCCAATTACTTCAATGCATCTTGGACTTCTTCCTTCAGTATCATTGGCTCTTGATCATATGCTACCTCTTGAAATGGTTGAACATTAACCATTTCCTTTTGGTACAGTGACTCTATATATTCCATCTTCTTTTGATACTTGTTGCATCATTCAATAATTTGCCCAGAAAGCCCTTCATAACAAAAGTCGAGCTTGAATTTTTTTCTTCAGTTCCCCCAGCTTGAGAAATGCTGAGCGTATTCTTCCCTTTTGGTTTTCTGACTTTAGATCTTTGCACATTTTGTTGTAATATTTGACTTTGTCTTCTCGAGCTGACCTTTGAAATTTTCTGTTCAGCTCTTGTACCTCATTTCTTCCATTTGCTTTAGCATCTACACCGGAGTCTTCTTAATGGCTTTTTGCATTCTTCCTGTATGATGTTCTTGATGTCATTCCACAACTCTCTGGTCTTTGGTCTTCAGTGTTTAATGTATCAAATCTGTTCTTCAGATGATCTCTAAACTTAGGTGGAATATATTCAAGGTCATATTTTGGCTCTCATGGACTTGTTTTCATTTTTTTCAGCTTCAGTTTGAATTTGCATATGAGTAATTGATGGTCTGTTCCGCAGTCCATCCAAGTCCCCTGGCCTTGTTTTGACTGGCGCTATGGCACTTTTCCATCATCACTTTCCACAGATATAGTCAATTTGATTTCTGTGTATTCCATCTGGTACATGTGTATAATCAGCTCTTATGCTGTCTAAAGAAGGTACTTGAAATGAACAAATCATTGATTTTGCATAATTCTATTATGCGATCTCCAGCCATTTCTATCACCAAGGTCATATTTTCCAACTACTGATCCTCCTTCTTTGTTCCCAACCTTTGCATTCCAATCACCAGTAATGATCAACACATCTTGATTGCATGTTTGATCAATTTCAGATTAAAGAAGTTGGTAGAATTCTTCTATTTCATCCTCACTGGCTTTAATGGTTGGTGCATAAATTTGAATAATAGTAGTATTAACTGGTCCCCTGTAGGTGCATGGACATTATCCTATCACTTACAGCATTGTACCTCATGACTGCGTTGTACCTCATGATCTGGATATGTTCTTTCTGACAATGAATGCAACACGATTCCTCTTGAATTTGTCATTCCCAGCATAGTAAACCATATGGTTGTCAGATTCAAAATGGCCAATACCAACCCATTTCAGCTCACTAATGCCTAAGAGATTGATGTTTATGCATTCCATTTCATTTTTGACAATTTTCTGTTTTCCTAGATTCATACATACTTCGTACAATCCATGTTCTGATTGTTAATGGATGTTTACAGCTGTTTCTCTTCATTTTGAGTTGTGCCCTATCAGCAAATGAAGGTTCTGCGGGCTTTACTGCCATGGGCTTTACTCCATTCATGTCATCACAGAAAACTCTGAGGAGGCAGCTCTTCCCCAGTTATATTTTGAGTGTCTTCCAACCTGAGGGGCTCATTTTCTGGCACTATATCTGACAGTATTTCTCTGCTATTCATAAGGCTTTCAGTGACTAACTATTCAGAAGTAGTTCATCACTCCTTCCTAGTCTGTCTTCGTCTGGAAGCTCATCTGAAACATGTCCACCGTGAGTGACTCTGCTGGTATTTAAAATACCCATGGCATAGCTTCCAGACTCACAGCAACTCACAAGCCACCACAGCATGACAAACTGACAGATGAGTGGTGGAATCCAATCCAAGTGGTATCCTTATAAAAGAGAAGCAATGGGGAGGGAGATAGACACCACGTGATGGCAGAGGATGACAGAGTGGCAAGCCGAGGAACATAAAGGAATGCATGGAGCCCCCAAAAGCCAGGACAGAGGCAGGAACAGATTCTTCCTCAGAACCTCAAAGGAATCAACACGGTTGACCCTGATCTGGGACTCCCAGCCCTCAGAGCTGTGAGATGGATCTCCATTCTTGTGAGTTCCCCAGTTGTAGTGTTTTGTTACAGCAGCTCTCTGTAGGAAGGCTTCCTGGGGCTGATCCACGATTCTACCATTGACCTCGGGCAATTTATATATGTTTTCCCAGGCTGAGGATGGAGGAGACAACACACACGAAAACAGTAGTACAAGTATACCTCGCTTTATTACACTCTGATACACTTCACAGATCATTGTGTTTCATACAAATTAAAGGTTTGTGGCAACCCTGCGTCAAACAAGTCTGTTGGCACCATTTCCCCAATAACGTGTGCTCACTTTGTGTCTCTGTGGTCCATTCTGGCCATTCTCAAATGACTTCAAGCTTTTTGCAATGTTCTTATATAGTCAGCAGAATACCTACCTGCCACCAAGCCAATTCTGTCTCACAGTGACCCTATCTACATCGGGTTTCCAAGACTAAATCTTTATGGGAGCAGATAGCCTCATCTTTCTCCCTTGGAGTGACTGGTTGCTTTGAACTGCCAATCATGCAGTGAGAATTCCAACACCTGACCCACAGTGCCACCAGGGCTCCTAATAGATATTACCATGTAGTGTAAACAAAAAATACATGTGATTCCCCTTACTCCGTACTCGCTCTATTGCAAACTAGCAAGATCTCTGAGGTATGCCTGCATTTACCAAAGGCTCACTGGGGGACAGCGACGGGAGAAATTTAAAGGATGCAGTCCTTAAAGCCTCAAATCAAAGTAGAACTCTTGAGATTGCAGACAAGGCACTGGGCGAAGTGAGGCTAAAAGGCCAACACCAAGCGAGAATTCAGCAAAAATCATTATGATTCTTACAGCCGAGTCAGTTCCCAAGAGAGTAAGATAATTTCTCTCCAGAGAAGACACTTTCCTGGGCTCCACTGTGATGCAACCAACCACAGGGCAGGAGAGCTAAGGGAAGATAGTTCTGACAACCTACCTAGTGCAAGGCTGAGCGCTCCTGAAGAGACTTCAACTCTGAGGAACTCCCCCTAGTGGAAGGAGCAGGACTTTTAAGAACAGCCTCCTGGAATATTCAATTTGCTCCCTATGTGGCTCTGGGAGGCAAATTCACCACAGAATCTAGGTGAAGTAGGCCCCACACACTACTCCATGGTAAGGTCTTGAGGAGTGTGGGGCACACTCTAGGATGGCACACATGAGCCACGCCTGCTGGAATACAGCTTCCATTAGGCTCTCACTCCCAGGATACTCACCTTTAGGGACCCAACAACCATATTGTGAGGAAGCCCAATTAGTCTGTGTAGAGAGGACTGACAGACAAGTCAAATGTTTCCAGGCCCCAGACATCATGGAGTAGGGACAAGTTGTCCTCACTGTGCCTTGTATACATGCTGACCCACAAACTTGAATAAATGCCTTTGCTCAAACAACTACATTTTGAGGTAAGAAGTTGTTGTTGTGATGTGCCATTGAGTCGGTTCCAACCCATAATGACCCTGTATTGGGTTTCCAAGGAGCAGCTGGTGAGCTTGAACCACCAACCTTGCAGATCAAATGACTTTGCAGTCTGGCGCATTAACCCACAGCACCACACCAGGACTCCATGGTAATACGTAAGTAATAGATAACTGGAACATACTTCAAGATCAACATGTCCAAAACCCAACACATGCTGTCCCTCGGCAAACCTGGTCATCTTCCAGGATTTGTTTCTCTCCATGAAAGTGGCCACCATCTGTCCAGTTCTCCAAGCCAGAAACCTGGGAGTCCACCCTGACAGCTCCCTCTCCCCAACTCCTAATCCACTGCCAAGTTCTGTCAATGTTACCTAAAAAAATGACTCTCCAATCTGTTCACATTCCCTCCTTTTCCACACAGCTGCCCAGACCACCTGTGTGAGTGCCCCAGGCCCACTAGACTAAAGTAAACAAGATGGGTGGTTTTAAATCACAGAAATTTATTGTCTAAATGCTGGAAATCCAAAACCACGGTGTCGACCGTGTTGGCTCTTCCTGAAGGTTGTGAGGGAGAATTTGCTCCATGCCTCTCTCCCAGTTTCTGGTGATGGCTGGCAATCACTTCAGTCTCTGCTCCCTCTTCCCCCTGTGTGTCTCTACTCTTAAAGGACACCACCCAGTAACCAAAATGTCAGCGATTCTAACCCACCAGTGACTCCACAGGAGAAAGATGTGGCAATCTGCTTCTGTAAAGATTTACAGCTTTGGAAACCCTATGAGGCAGTTCTACTTTGCCCTATGTTATTGTTGTTATGTGTCATCGAGTTGGTTCCAACCCATAGTGACCCTGTATAGAGAGCTTCCTAGGAGCAGCTGGTGAGCTTGAACCACCAACCTTGTAGTTCATACTGACTTTGCAGTCCCATCGTATTAATCCACAGCACCACACCAGGGTCATTATAAGTCAGAATTTAGCAATGGGCTACTCCAATATATTGCTGTTGTTAGGTATTATTCAGTCAATGGTACCCCGTGTGACAGAGTAGAATTACCCTGTAGGGTTTTGAATATACCATGGACTGTCAAGAGTGAACAAACCTGTGTTGGAAAAAATACAGTCAAAATGCTCCTTAGACATGAGTATGCAAGTCTTCACCTCACACACCTTGGATATGTGATCAGGAGGGACCAGTCCCTGGAGAGATGACATCACACTTGGTAAAGCAGAGAGTCAGTGGGCAAAGAGGAAGACCCTCCAACGAGATGGGCAGACACAGCAATGGGCTCAAGCATAGTATCGACTGTGAGGACCGAGCAGTGTCCCATTCTATTTCATACTGAGCCACTGTGAGTTGGAACCAATTCAACAACACCTAACACCTTTATGATTGCAGATCACAAGGTCTTTCTCCTACTGGGTGAGTTCAAACCACCCACTTTCACTTGAGTACTTAACTGCTGCATCTCCAGGACTCCTCTACTCCAGTGGGAACTCATGCTGACAACCTCTTCAAAGACCCTATTTCCAAACAAGGCCATTTCTCAGGTGTCATGTGTCTTCTGGGGTAAGACACAATTAAAGGACACAGCCTTCTTCAAGTCCAGGGCTCTGCTGTGTTCCCCTCCGTATGGCTCCTCCGCCACACACTGACCAACATCCTCTCCCTCTAGGTCTTCATCTCATTCTTCAAGCCCCACCCCACATGATGCTTCCTCAAGAAGCCCACACTACTCCCCTGCAGACCCTAAGAGCATTCTGCACCTACCAGCACTGCTTACCATGCCTGTACTTGTCGCTTCTGTCTGATGTACTGTAAACTCCAGAGGGAGGCCAACCCCCACAGATTTACACTCACCACCTCCTTCTGCACCCGGAAAAATGCTGGGAATATCATGCACCGGATAAACGCTGGTTGAACGTTTATGAATGAGTGCAGTTTGCTAAAATCCATTTATTCCACTTTGTTCAAATGATACACTTTAAGCAGGGCACTGACTAAGCAGGCTGTCTAAGACAGACTCAGGAATCAGCATTATAAAATGTATTCAGTTCTTCCTCTGCCCCGGATGTAAATGTGGACAGCTTCCAACCCTGTTGGCACAGTTCAGTCAAAGATCAGAGGTTCAAGCACACCAGACACTCCAAGGGAGACAAATGAGACAGCCTGCTTCCCTAAAGATTGCTGTTGTTACAACACAATACAGGCAAACCGACTGATTACTACAAGAACAAGCAAGTTGCTCACCCAGGAGACATCAAGGCAAGTGGTCGGGTCCCCTCAGAGTAAACCCCCTTCCAAGACTAAGACTCAATGGGAATGCACGCTTTGATTGGTGACCATATTTGTCACCAAAAGGAGCTCTGGCAGCGTAGTGGTTTCAAATCAA
>NW_006408552.1:19652004-19667526 GCF_000296735.1 Chrysochloris asiatica | reverse complement strand
CAGAGAAGGAGAGGGGTTGTGTGCTGACAACCAGGGCGCAGGCTTGTAGGATATACCCTTTGGTTGGTTGATGATGAATGGAGGGGACTGTAACCATGGCGATGAAACGATATATACGATAGGATGAATGTAAAACTAATGTTCTTCCATGTAAACTATCACATAATTCACAATAAAACATTTTTAAAAAAAAAAAGATTGCTGTTGTTAAGTGCTGTCAAGTTGGTTCTGACTCACAGTGACCCAGTACAGTGTTTCCAAAATGTAAATATTTGTAGGAGCAGAGAGCATTATCTGTCTTCCTCCAAGCAGCTGGTGGGCTCCAACCGCTGACTTTGTGTTCCATCCAGTGAGGTCTATGTGTAGAATCACCTTTTATGTTGTTGAAAAAAGACATTTGCAATGAAGAATTTGCAAAATTCTATCATGCGATCACTGTTGTTGTTAAGTGCCATAGAGTCAGTTCCAGCTCATAGCAACCTTGTACAAGGTTTGCAAAGCTGTCCAGTGCTTAACTTATGGAGCCACCACTCTCACAAAAGACTGGTTGGTTGTTATGTTCTGTGGAGTCGGTTCTGATTCATTGCGACACTGCATAGGGTTTTTGAGGCTGCAAATCTTTACAGGAACAGAAAGCCTCATCTTTCTCCCATGGAACAGCTGATAGTTTCAAACTGCTGACCTTGAGGATAGTAACTGTATTTGTAACCACTAGGAAAAATTATAGCCTTGGAAATCCTATGGGACAGCTCGATACTGTCATGGAGGGTCTCTAGGAATCAGAATTGTCTTGGCAGCACATGGCAACAAAAAAGACATTTGGGTTAAAACTTAGATAATTAAAAGAGTTCTACAGCTATGATAAGACAAAATCACAATATTAAATTCAGTAATTATGGTGGTGGTGGTTGTATGCCATGGAGTCAGTTCCGACTCATAGCTACCTCGCATAGGGTTTCCGAGGCTGTAAAAGCTGTAAATCTTTACAGGAGCAAAAATCCTCATCTTTCTCCTGTGGAATGGCTGGTAGTTTCGAACAGCTAACCTTGAAGCCCGCAGCCTGACTCGTCCCCACTACACTACCAGTGTAATTATGTTGTTGTTAAGTGCCATCTAGTAGTTTCCGACTCACAGTGACCCTGTGAGTATAGGGTTTCCTAGGAGTGGCCAGTGAGCTTGAACTGCCAATCTTGTAGTTCAGACTGGCCTTGCAGTCTTGTTCATTAATCCATAGCACCACACCAGCACTGCAAAGTATGTTGTTGTTGTTGTTGTTAAGTACCGTGGAGTCAGTTCCAACTCATAGTGACCCTGCACAGGGTTTCCAAGGCTGCAAATCTTTACGGGAGCAGAAAGCCTCATCTTTCCCCCATGGAACGGCTGGTAGTTTCGAACAGTTGACCGTGAGATTAGCAGCCCGATTCGTAATCACTACACTACCAGAGCTCCTAAAGTAAGTATGTTGTTGTTGTTGTTTAGTGCTGTCGAGTCAGTTCCGACCCATAGCGACCCTGAACAGGGTTTCTGAGGCTGTAAATCTTTACAGGAGCAGAACGCCTCATCTTTCTCCCGCAGAGCAGCTGGTAGTTTCGAACTGCTGACCTTGCGGTTCATAGTCCGATTCGTAACCACTACACTACCAGAGTTCCTTTAAAGTAAGTATAAGTGTCCATTATTAAGTATAAGTGTCCATTATTATCAAAGAAATCTTTGCAGCACATTTGCTCAACGCAAGGCATCATTTGATTTCCTGACTGCTGTTTGATTGTGGATTCAAGTAAAATGAAGTCTTCAACAACTTCAACATTTTCTCCATTTATTATGGCATTATTTATTGGTCCAGTTCTGAGGTTTTTTTGTTTTCTTTACTTGGAGGTGCAATCCAGATTGAAGGCTATAGTCTTTGATGTTCACCAGTAAGTATTTTAAGTCCTCTTCACTTTCAGCAAGTAAGGTTGTATTATCTGCCTATCATAGGTTGTTAATGAGTCTTCCTCTATTCCTGATGCCAAGTTCTTCTTCATATAATTCAGATTATTTGCTCTATATACAAATTGAATAAGTATGGTGAAAGGATACAACCCTGGCACACGTTTCCTAGTTTTAAACCATTCATTCCCTTGGTTCTGTTCAACTACTGAGTCTGAATTCGTATATAGGTTCTGCATGAGCAACAGGAGTCCTGGTGGTATTGTGAGTTATGAGTTGGGCTGCTAACCCCCAAGTAAGCAATTCAAATCTATCAGTCTTTCCCCCAGAGAAAGATGAGGCTTTCTGCAAACATCCACAGCATCGGGTAAATTATACTGGGTCTCTATGAGTTGGAATCAACTCAAAAGTACATGAGCACCACCCTCCCCACCCCCACCCCTGGCCTGCATGAGCAACATGTAGTGTTGTAGAACTCACATTCTTTGAGATGTTGTCCAGAGTTCATTGTGATTCACACAAATGCCTTTGCATAGTCAATAAAGTCCAAGAAAACATCTTTCTGGTATACTCTGCCTTCAGCCAAGATCCATTTGACATCAGCAATGATTGATATTCATTGTTCTATATCCTCTTCTGAATCTGGATTGAATTTCTGGCAGTTCTCTGTGGATGTACTGCTGCAGCTGTTTTTTTAATTATCATCATCAAAATTTTACTTGCATGTGATATTAATAAAATTGTTAGAAATTTTCCACATTCCATTGGGTCACCTTTCTGTGGCATGGGCATAAATATGGATTTCTTCCAATCAGTCTTCCAAATTTCTTGGCATAGACAAATGAGCAGCTCCAGAGTTGCATTCATTTGGTGAAACATTTTAACTCATCGTCTGTCAATTCCTGGAGCCTTGTTTTTCGCCGATGCCTTCAGCACATTTTGGACTTCTTCAATATCATTGGTTCTTGATCATATGCAACCTCTTGAAATGCTTCAGTGTCGACCAGTTCTTTTGATACAATGACTCTGCATATTCCTTCCATCTTCTTTTGATGTTTTCTGCATTATTTAATATTTTTCCCATAGAAACTTTCAATATTTGAAGTCGAGGTTTGAATTTTTTCCTTCGGTTATTTCAGCTTGAGAAATGCTGGGTGTGTTCTTCCCCCTTTGGTTTTCTAACTCCAGGTCTTTGCACATTTCATTAAAATACTTGACTTTGTCTTCTCAAGCTGCCCTTTGAAAATTTCGGTTTAACTCTTTACTTTATCATTTCTTCCTTTCAATTAGCTTCTTTGCATTCAAGAGCAAGAGTCGCTCCCAACATCATTTTGGTCTTTCTTTCTTTCCTGTCTTTTTAATGACCTTTTGCTTTCTTCGTATATGATGTTCTCAATGTCATCGCACTACGCTTGTGGTCTTCGGTTGTTAGTGTTCAATGTGTCAAATGTATTCCTGAGATAGTCTCAGAAATCAGGTGGGATAAACTCAAGGTCATATTTTGGCTTTCATGTTGTTATTGTTAGGTGCCATCGATATGGTACCGACTCATAGTGACCTTATGCACAGCAGAACAAAACACTGCCTGATCCTGGGCCAACCTCACTACTGTTGCCACGCTTGAGTCCATCAATGCTGCCACTTGGCCAAGCCATCTCGTTGGGGGTGTTCCTCTTTTTCTCTGACCCTCCACCTTACCAAACATGATAGCCTTCTGTAGTGACTGGTCCCTCCTGACAATATGTGCGAAGTATGAGAGACAAAATTTGGCCATCTTGGCCTCCAAGGAGCACTTTGGCTGCACCTCTTCCAACACAGATCTATTGGTTCTTTTGGCAGCCCATGGCACTTTCAATATTCTCCTCCAACACCATAACTCAGAAGCATCAATTCTTCTACGGTCTTCCTTATTCACTGTCCAGCTTCCACATGCATAGGAGGTTATTGAAAATACCATGGCTTGTGTCAGGCGCACCTTAGTCCTCAAGCTGACATCTTTACTCTTCAACACTTTAAAAAGGTCTTGTGCATCAGATTTGCCCAATGCAATACGTCGTTTGATTTCTTGACTGCTGCTTCCGTGAGAGTTCACAGTTGATCCAGGAAGAATAAAGTCTTTGACAACTTCAATCTTTTCTCCATTAATAAGAATGTTGTTTACTGGTCCAGTGGTGAGGATTTTTGTTTTCTTTACATTGAGATGTAATCCATACCGAAGGCTGGATTACATCTCAACGTAACCTTCATCAGTAAATGTTTTAAGTCCTCTTCACTTTCAGTAAGCAAGATTGTATCATCTGCATATCGCAGGTTATTAATGAGTCTTCCTCCAATCCTGATGCCACGTTTTTCTTCATAGAACCCAGCTTCTCAGATTATTTGCTCAGCATACAGGATGAATAAGCATGGTGAAAGAATACAACCCTGTCGCACACCTTTCTTAATTTTTACCATTCAGTGTTCCCATGTTCTGTTCGAACAATTGCTTCTTGGTCCAGGTACAGATTCCTCATGAGCACAATTAAGTGTTCCCAAATACTCAGACTTCGCAATGTTGTCCATAGCTTGTCATGATCCGCACAACCGAAAGCCTTTGCATAGTCAATAAAGCACATGTAAACATCTTTCTGTTATTCTCTTTCAGCCAAGATCCATTGGACATCAGCAATGATATCCTTCATTCCACGTCCTCTTCTGTATCTGGCTTGAACCTCTGGAAGTTCTCCATCAATGTATGCTTCCAGCCATTTCTGCATTACCTTTAATAAAACTTTACTAGCATGGGATATCAAAGAGATTGTCTGATTATTTCCACATTCCGTTGGGTCACCTCTCTTTGAAATAATTAGAGTCGCGAGAAGTATCAGTGGCCTGGGGAGCGAAGTCCTAAGCGACCCTTCGCCCCACCTCCCCCATCCCATAACTTCTTGCATGATTATATATTATCACCTACACAGTATCATAGCAACATCAGAATGCTGACCTTGATACAATCGAGAATTTATTCAGATTCTGTCAGCTATGTGTACACTGTGAGGAAAAGCATTTAAAATGAAGGCATTGAAGTGGCTAAAAAAAATCTTAACTGAATTTGGACTTTTCCTACTTGACAGGATTGACCCCATTTGGATAAAAATGCCATTTGTTGTGCCCTTTAGACAGTTCAGTGACTATGTAATTTTTGTTTTATATATGTACATCCAATATTTTTGCTCTGTTCATCTGTGAAATCTAAGATACAAATGGAAACCAGAGGAAGGAGGTGGGATAACTGTGGTTGCAGGGAGGGGATTGTAATCATTGAGATGAAACAAAGTGTGTGATTTGCTGATGATCCTATCTGTGAACTTTCACTCAATTCACAATAAAAAGTTATAAAAAAAAAATTTGAGGAAGTTCTACTCTGAAACACATGGGAACAACATGAACAGAATCCAAGGCAACAACAACAAAAAAAACCATTTGTTTTCTTCTAAAACTCAGCTTAAGAGAGAAACCATTCTTAAGAGGAAGCTCATCTTGCTCTGCCTATTCCCACTCGTCTGTGGTTAAAAATGGCTAAAGCTAAACAGAACTCATTTGAGGGAGTCAGGCCTAGTGTTAAATGTGTGATTTTAGTGGTTGAGCTATCTCTTTTAGAAATCCCTAATTAAAAGCTTTTCCACCACCACCCCCTTTTTTTTTTAATTTATGCTTAAGCTTTGTACTTAGAAAATACTTACAATTTTGAACTTGTTCTAAGAAATTAGTGATCAGAAATTTAGTCACCTGAAGCCCCTCTTTGCAAAAGGAGGCTAACTTCTGCCAAAGTGGTCTGCCTCAGTTCCCTAGTGCTGCAAGAACAGAAATACCATAAGTAGCTGCCCTTGTTGTTGTTGTTGTTAAGTGCCATCGAGTCGGTTCCGACCCATAGCGACCCTGTACAGGGTTTCCGAGGGTGTAAATCTTTACGGGAGTAGAAAGCCTCATCTTTCTCCCGCGGAGCGGCTGGTAGTTTCGAACTGCTGACCTTAAGGTTCGCAGCCCGATTCGTAACCACTACGCTACCAGAGCTAGCAAACAGAAATTGATTTTCTCACTGTTTACAAGACCAGAAGTACACATTCAGAGTGCCCGCTCTAGAGGAAGGCGTTCTCTGTGTTGGCTTTGGACACTGGGCCTTGTCTCCTTCCAGCATCTATAGGCCCAGGTTCCTTCGAGATCGTCCTCTAGGTTCAGGAGCTTTATAGCACATGGACCCCAGGTCCACAGGACACACTCCACTCCCAGCTCTTCTTCCTTGATGGTAGGAAGCCCCTCTGAGCTCTGCTTGCTTGTTTAATCTCATTTATATCACATAGGAGCTCAAGTCAACAAACAACTTAGTCCTGTAGCATGCATCTGACTTCATTAGCATGTTAAAAGTCAGGATTGACAGCACACAGGATAATGGCATAGGAACAGGGCTGATCATATCTGATGACATCATGGGGAGGTGACAATATCATATTAGATCTCATCATGGAGGTGAGAACTACATCTTAACTGCTAAACCACTGAGAATCCTGACCCAGCCAAGTTGACATAAAACCTTAACTGTTAACAATGGTTCGCCAAGATCCTGGCACCTGCAACTCTGCAATTGTTATCCAGTCAGAAACTATTGCCACTGTATGCCCATTTGTGGTTGTTAGCTTTAGTAATGTCGAGAAATACCAAGTCACAGAGGAGGCACATCGCCAGGCTTGCTTGCTATCCTATCCTATTTGTAAAGCATTTTTATGCAATTAATAAAATTCTTTGTTTTTTATTTTAAATAGATTTGAAGGCTTCCCACTCCCCCACCCCCAAGACAACTCATGTGAGTGTGTGTGTGTGTGTGTATGTGTCCAACTGTGCAGTTTTATCCCATGTGTAGCTTCATGTAGCCACCACCCCAATCACGATGGCTTTTAACTGAACCATCACTACAAGGGTCTCACATTTTAAGCAAGGACTTCATTCTTCTTGGATCAACTGTCAACACTAGTGGAAGCAGCAATCAAGAAATCAGACGACATATTGCATTAGGCAAATCTGCTGCACAGGAACTTTTTTAAAGTGTTGCTAAGAGCAAAGATGTCAGCTTGAGGACTAAGGTCAGCGCCTGACCCCAGCCATGATATTTTCAATAACCTCATATGGATGCGAAAGCTGGACAGTGAATAAGGAAGATCGTAGAAGAATTGAGGCCTTTGAATTGTGGTGTTGGAGGAGAATACTGAAAGTGCCATGGACTGCCTAAAGAGCCAATAGATCTGTTTTGGAAGAGGTGAAGCCAGAGTGCTCCTTGGAGGCCAAGATGGCCAAACTTCGTCTCTCATACTTTGGACATATTGTCAGGAGAGAACAGTCGCTAGAGAAGGATGTCATGCTGGGTTAAGATGGAGGGTCAGAGAAAGAGAGGAAGACCCCCGAGATGGATCAGCCAGGTGGCATCATTGATGGCATCAGATGTGGCAGCAGTAGTGAGGTTGGCCCAGGATGGGACATTATTTCTTTCTGCTGTGCATGGGGTCGCTATGAGTCGGTTCCAACTCAATGGTACCTGACAACAACAACAAATCTTTACTGGAGCAGATGTCTCATCTATCACCCACAGAGCAACTGGTAGATTTGAACTAGGGACCCTGCAGTTAGCAGCCCACTGTGTATCCAGCTGTGCTGGCCAAATGCCTTGGTAGCCCCCAATTCCTTTTTCTTACCCTGAGTCAGTATGAAAAGTCTTACAAAACACTGTGCTGGTTAGAAGTGAGTGGTGTTGAGGAGTATATTTCTGTCAAGCTCCCAGAAAGTCAAGTGTTAAGCATGTGGTTTTAGTAGTAGGCTGAATCTCAGAAAATACATCCATCAGCTGCCCCACACATTCACACTCCATTCACCTGTATCTAGTCCTCAGAAGCCCTGGTAGTGTAATGGATTACAAGTTGGGCTGCTAACTGTGAGGTCAGCAGTTCAAATCTACCAGTCCCTCAGAGGAAGAAAGAGGAGGCTTTCTGCTCCTTTAAAGATTTACAGCCTTGGAAACCCTATACAAGGTTAATGAGTCAAAACTGACTTGGTGGCACAAAAACTATCACTTGGGTCCTCACAAAAGCCAGTACTTTTTCCTAACTTTGTTCTAAGCCCCCTTTGCTCCGCTCTGTAAATGTCAACCAATCACAAGAGGTTTAGCTGTACCCTTCTGTTTGTCTTTATAAGGCCTAGTAAGTACACACTTAGGGGGATGGGGGTGGGGTGGGACGGGTACGACATATATTACCCAGCTTCCCTGGCATTGTGTTCTTCCATTTGCAAAATGTATTTCTGGCATAAATACAATTCTTTGTTTTTACTTTATTTAAATAGAATGTAGTCTTTTTCCTAGATATAACTGAGTCTTTCTTAAATGTTCTTACATTCCTTTGAGGTAGGATTTGATTAGGAGGACGCTCCAGAGCAGGAACTCCCCCTCCTCTGAATCCAGGACCCTCCACTTTTGAGGGGTGTGTGACCTTGAGCCCAAGGACTTCTGGGCGGGGCACGTGTTTGCTCTTGACTCTTAACAGAAATGTTGGTGGTTCAAATCCATAAGGCAGCACTACAGAAGGAAGACCTAGTGCACTGCCAGAAACGCTTAAGGATCTCAGTTATACCGCGTAACACATTAGCTCTCCATGAGCTTTATGTTTTTAAGGAGGTGGCAGGGGGATGTTTGTTTGGTGTTGGTCTGTTACTTCTCCAAACGGTTTTCCTATAGGTAAAGTGTTAATAGCAACAGCATCCTTATCGGGAGAGGTATTAACTGGATACTGCCTGCACCGAGTATACGCTATACTCTGCCGATATTATTTCGGTTTAATACCGAGTCCTGGTGTGGCATTGCAGGAAAATACGCTGGACCAAAAGGTCGGCGGTTCAAACCCATTAGCCTCTTCCTGGAAACCTTATAGAGGGTCGCTGTGAGTCGGAACTGACTCGATGGAACTTAAAAGGTCACTAAAGAGGCGGACAGTGATGACGTTAACACACCGCCAGGCCGGGCCCTGTCTGCCTCACACGTTGCCAATAAAGTTCTATTTGCAGCCAGGCCGGAAGCAGCGCCGCAATCCACATCGCAACCGTCGTAAAACCATCGGTTTCCCTTAGTTACAGGCAACGCGGGGAAGATGGCGGCGCTAGCGGCAGCGGATACTCCGGCGCCTCTGGGCCCGGCCGAGACGGCGGAGACGGCGGAACTGAGTCGTGCCCTGAGCCGCCTGCTGCCGGGGCTGGAAACCGACAGCAAGCTGGGCCGGCGGCGCGCTCTGGAGGCCCTGCAGCGCGAGTTGGAGGCGGTACAACCCGGGCCGTCCGACGCTGCAGGCGCCGCCGCCTTTCAGGGCCCCTGGACGCGCCTGCTGCTGCCTCGCCTGCTGCGCTGCCTGGCCGATCCCGCTGAGGGCTGCCGTGCGCTGGCCACACACCTGCTGGACCTGGGCCTGCGGCGCGCTGCGCGACCCCATGACGCCCTGCCACACCTGTTACCCGCGTTGGCTGCGCGCCTGGCCGGCTCAGAGGTTTCAATGCGGCCTCCGGCCGAGCCGTGCGAGGAACTGCGCCTGGCGCTCGTGCAGCTGCTCAGGCTTGCCGTGAGCCTAGGCGGCACCGCGCTCGCCCCCTACCTCGACGATGCGGTGCGCGTGCTTCGCTGCACGCTGCTTGACCCCTTCGCTGCCGTGCGCCGTGAAAGCTGCGCGTGCGCCACTGCTCTGGCGCGTGCCACTCCAGGTAACGCGCATCCCCCAGCAGCCAGAGCTTAGGGAGGCTCCCTGGTGGCACTGTGGTTAAAGCACTTGGTTGCTAGCCCAAGTGACACAAGCTCACCAGTCTCTCAGTCCAGAAAGGTGAGCATGTCTGTTCCTATGAAGATTTACAGTCTCGAAAACCCTATAGGACAGTTGTGCACTAGTTGGGATTGATTCAGCAACGTGGCTTTGGTTTTGTTTGGCTACACATAAACATAAAGCTGTTGTTTTAATGCTAGGAGCCTTGGTGGCACAAAGGTTAAGTGCTCGGAAGCTAACTGACCGTCCCATGGTTTGAACCCACTCATTGGCTCTCTCCATGAGCAAAGACCTGGTGATCTGCTCCAATACATACTTTCAGTGACAGCCTTGGAAACCCTATGGGGCAGTTAGTCCTTCTCTGGCCTATGGAGTCACTGAGTCAGATTCCATGGCAGTGGGCTGAAACATCTCCAGCATGTCCCCTCTGCCCTCCCTCACTTCCTAAGGTGGGTCCTCATCACACTTCTCATCACCCTTGGTGGTAACTGACTGTCCTGTGAGGGTCTCAGAGCTCAAATACCTTGTCCCAGAGAGGGTTTGGAATAGCCACTTGAAGAGACAGCGGCAGAATCGAGGGCAGGACTCTGAGCGAGACATGGAGTCCGGCTCTTCTCACCCAATTTTCTGCTAAAGTCATGGCCACTGTCGTTGATCAGTTCCCACTGGCATCAACCCTCCAGAGTAGGGCTGCCCCATAGGACTTTCCAGACTGTACATCTTCACAGAAACAAACTGCCACCTAGCTGCTGCTAGGACCTTTCAGCTGGCAGCTGAGTGCTTAACCATTGTCAACCCGGGATTTTCTATTGTTACGTCAAGTCTCTTCCTTCTCATAGCAACCCTGTATAGGGTTTCTGAGGTTTTCAATCTTAGTGGGAGCAGAAAGCCTCATCTTTCTCCCTCAGAATTTTCTATTAGGATCTCAGAAACATGACACTCTGTGGACAGTAGGTCTGAGTGTTCTGGGCTGTGCGGCTTCAGGCATGGCTAGATCTAAGCACTGGTAAAGTCAGCACCCTACTCTGGCATCCCACAGGAACCATCACCCCTACAGGCTCTCCCTCATGTGTCGTTTTCAGGTTAAGGGGATGGAAGCCCCTGAGTGGTAAGGTCACAATCCTGTGCCTGAGCCTCTCCCTGGCTGGGGTACAGAGACAGAGCTCTAGTTGGAAGCCTCAGTCACACGCCTGTTCCTGGAACATGGGCCTCAGCAGGAAGGGGAAGAACAGGGGCCCTGCTTTGCCCAGGTTATACCCCAGACTACTTCCATACACCGTGGGCATTGGCTAAGAGCCAGGGTCAGATGCCTGCCCTAGCCCTCCCATACCAAGTCCACACACAGTAGGCATTGGCCTGGGTGCCAAGTATTGGGCCTGGCTACAGGGAGAGACCTGGTAACTACCTCCCTGTCCCCACCACCCTGCCCACTTCCACGCACACTGGGAGTCGGCCTGGGTGTAACTGCGTCCCCCTTCCCTCCTCCCAGACCACTTCCACATGCAGTCCGAGTCCTTGGTGGGCCCACTGATGCAGACCATCGCCCACCAACACTGGAAGGTCCGTGTGGCCGTCATTGAAGCCACTGGCACCGTCATCCAGTTTGGCAGCGGGAAGTCTGTGGACGACGTGCTCTCTCACCTTGCTCAGCGACTGTTTGATGACGTCGCACAGGTAATGATCATCTGTATTCTTCCATCAGGCAGCCAAGTGTCTGTGAATGCATGCCAGTATGAGAGAATTCCCTTCCCATGGCCCTCAGCTGGAGGACGTTCTCTGGAGCACCAGGCTCTGACCCTGATCCCTCTCATAGTCCTCACACACGCACCATGGGGCTGACCGACCTGAAGGACGTTCTCTGGAGCACCAGGCTCTGATTCCTCACTCATGCACCATGGGGCTTCTTCCTCTGGTGCAGGTGCGGCAGGCGGTGACGACCGTGGTGGGATCCTGGCTGCTGGAGCTGCGAGACCGCTACTCTTTCTTCCACAAGCTCATCCCGCTGTTGCTGAGCAGCCTGGATGATGAGCTCCCTGAGATCAGGTGGGACAGAGGGGACGCACCACAGCTGGCTCCCTGTCTTCTGTGCACCAGGCACCTGTTTTCCCAAATAGTCTCTCTGCTCCCTGGCCCCCTTGTCCTGTTGGGGGACTGGGGTGTGGGGAGGGGCTCTGGCTTTGGCAGTGCACTCTTTGCCTCTTTTTGGCATGTGGGTCCAATCCCACCACCTCCTTCCACTACCCTCCGTACAGTCCTCTAAAGCTGCCCAGCACTGGACGCTCACTATCCCACTAATGGAGGCTGCTTACCGAGAGCCCCACCCCAGCGCAGTAGTGAGTCTATAGGCGAGCCACCACCCATCCGGAACACTGACACCATGTGGTGCGTGTCCTTGTCGCACTGTAGGCAGTCAGCAGCTGGCCTCTGGGAGCAGATCGGCCAGCAGTGGCAGAAGGAGAATGAAGATGACCTAAAGGACAAGCTGGACTTCGCCACCCTGCCACCCCCCCACTACCCGCTGCAAGGTGAGTGAGAGTCAGACACACAGCCAGAGGAGCTGTGAGCCAACTCCTGGTTCAGGCAACAGGTGAGGTGCTTGCTGTCATAGTCACGCTGTATGATCACCCGTGTACGGTAAGGGCTGGGCGCCACAGACAGCCCGCCGTGCCTGGCATCTTCCCTCCCTGTGGGCAGGTTCCTGTGGGACTGAGCAGGCCCCCCAGAGACGTCCATGCTCACTGTGATCCCACTAAACTACAGGCTCTGTGGTCACAGGGCTGCTTGTCACAGTGAAAAATAAGAGGTTACAGACAACATGAGATCCTGGAGCTTCCATGCCACATCTTGTCCCCCGTGGGCGTCCCCTTCTCCCCCTCAATCTGACTCTGACCGGGAGGGCGCATTGGTGACTTCCTGAGCCACTCCCTGCCTCATTCTGATCCTGTTTGGAAACTTTGCTCTCAGGACCCTTGTGTCTCCCTTCACTGTGATCTGTTTTCTCAGAGTTAAGTAATTGCAAGAGATACCCTAGCAAGGACAATGCCTTGTGGGGATTAATAGGCCAATGCCAAGCTTCACACTCATCACAGAAAAGAGTTTACAGGGACAGGACCATCCTGCCAACCAGGACAGGCCACACGGGGGACGTGGAGAAGAAATGGGGGCACTGGCCCACCTGAGACCCTATGCACAAACCGGCCTGTTCCTAGGACCTACAGAGTGGCGTGAGGCACCCCATTCTAAAAGCCTCCTCCGTATAGGGACCTCATGCTCCTGGGACATATGGTGGTGGTTATGTGCTGTGGAGACTCATTGCGACCCTGTACAGGGTTTCTGAGGCTGTAAATCTTTACAGGAGCAGAAAGCCTCATCTTTCTCCAGCGGAGCAGCTGGTAGTTTCTAACTGCTGACCTTGCGGTTCACAGCCTGGGAAATATAAGCCTCTCCAATTACAGCCTATTCTGTTGTTTAGTGCTATCGAGTTGATTCCGACCCATAGCGACCCTGTACAGGCTTTCCAAGAGTGTAAAGAGTTAAATGACGAGAGCCCCTTTCTAGCCAATAGTCATGAGAAACCAGTTTGCATTCCCAGACAGTGAGCAGAGTGCTCCCCAGAATATTTGTTTCAACTGCAGCGGGGTGAATTTGAAATTTGAATTGCAAAGTTAGTCACATAAATATCAGCTATAACTTAGGTTTTTGGCATATTCCCTTAAAATTATTTTTAGTTAATATGTTTCTTTGAATTTTAAACTTAATTTTTCAGGTTTTGGGGTTTTTATTTTAACCATATTTCAAACCTCAAATTATGTCAGTCTGTTCCCCCTCAGCGTCTCCCTCCTCCTCTCCCCCAGTTCACAGCAGCCCAGCCCCATGGCTTAAATTGTGATCTGGCTGACACTACAGAAGCCCCCGCTGGGTTGTTACAGTGCTCTGAGTATTGACAAACACAAGGACCTGAGACCCCATCACTTTCAGGGCTCAGCGCATTACCCCCTCCCAAGATGGCAGTCTCAGCTTATACTCATCCATCTGGTCCCTCTCCCGGGAAGGTTCCGGAAGGTGAAGGGGATCTTACAGTGGGCACCCTCAGTCTGGCTTCTCCCAGCATGCAGCCTGGGTATTACCTGGCGTTTTCTACGTTCCATGGCTGAGTAATGACCCACGGAGCCCGGGTGGCATGTGGCCCAAGTGCCCAACTGTACAGTCTGCTCCACAGGATTTCCAGGAGTGTAGTCTTTACAGGAAGGAGCCCTGGTGGCGCTGTGGGATAAGCACTGGACTGCTGACCTCAACGTCAGCAGTTCAAACCCACCAGCCGCTCCATAGGAGAATGACAAGGCTAGCTGCTCCCATAAAGATTTTTAGCTTTGGAAACCTGAAATAGGGTTGTTTTGGCTCAAAATCGACTTGTTTGCAGTGGGTTTGGAAGGGGCTTTTTGGTCTCTATGGAAGCAGATTACCACTGTCTCCCATGGAGTGGCTGATGAATTCAAACTGCCAGCCGAGCACTTTAACCACTGTGCCAGCAGGGTTGCTTGAATCACCTTACGGTGGTTTTAGTCTGCATGTTCCTTCTGACTAAAGATGTTGAACATCTTGTTGTGGGCTTGCTTTGTATGCTCGTCCAGGACGCGTCTGTTCAGATCTTGGCTCACACTTTGAACAGGGTGATTTTCTTGTGAGTGAGTTTTGAGGGTTCTCTGTGTGTTCCGGATACAGGTCCAGTATCAGGTGTGTGTTTTGCAAATCTTTCCTCTGCTTGGTTACATTTGAACTCCCCAGGTTTGTTCCTATATGAACACATTCTGTCTGCTCTCTGCCAGAAACGCTCCCCCAGATCTTTCTGCTGCCCCTCCCTCGCCCTCCCTCCACGCTGCTCCATCCAGAAAGTCCTCACTACTAGTTCACGCCACTGCTCATTGTGTTGTCTCTGCTGCTTCTACCTGCATGGGGGACAGGAGCCTCCAGGTGTAGAGCAGGCTCCTCAAGTATCAGAAAATCATGCTCACTCCTGCTGCACGTGAACACTGTGCTACAGGCCTGGGGACTAAGAGCGGGCAGGACTCACTGCTGACGTCCTCTGTGACCTGCCAAGGAAGGAGCTACGGACAGCCGGACACCATACTAGTCACCACGCCCCCAGACACCACACCAGTCACCATGTTCCAGTTCCCCACTCCTCTGCTCACCACACCCCCGCTCACTACATCCCTGGTCACCACACCAGGCACCACACCTCCAGTTACCACACCCCTGGTCACCTTTCTCGGTCACACTCACCACACCAAATACTATGCCCCTGGTCACCACACCAAACACCATGTCCCCGGTAACCACACTCCAGCTCACCACACCATTGGTCACCACATTCCCAGTCCCCATACTTTTCGTTGCCATATCCCTGGTGACTATACTAGACACTACACCTGGTCACTACACCAGACACCATAAGCCCGGTCACCACACCCTAGATGTCCCATGTTGGTCATTCTCATAATATTTCAAACCTTTTCCTCATGTCATGCTGTTAGTTCATTATTATTCAGAGACGGCAGTCTGGTGTCAACGTCACTTTTGTCTGCTCTGGGCAACCACAAAAAGTGCGGCTCACTGAACTGCAGCGTTCGCTGTACTCTGGAGCTCTGGAAGTGAACTTGTGACACTCCGAAGGTGTGTCTGTTTAGCCAGCCTGACAGTGTCTGTGTGTGCATGTCTCCATCCATGCCACAGTGCTGCACGTGTGGTCAGGAGCCGTGCTCCCAGGCTG